>NC_056746.1:1561406683-1561586683 GCF_019279795.1 Protopterus annectens
GTTAGTTGCTTTTTATTTGTTCTATTACTTTATTGCCTTTTTATATTTTGAATACTGTAATTTGTTTTATTTAACTTGTATTTTACTTGTATTCTGCTTTTAACTGCATTTTAAAACTTGAAAAGAGACCACAGCTCTGTCTCTTGTGAGTCAGGCAGAAATTAGTACAGTCAATAGAACAGGTCAGTTAAGGTTAATCTGTGAAATGAGGGGGTGGAGCTAGGAACTTAAGCTTCTATTTAAGTGTTAAAAAAACATTTCAGAGCTTTACTAGAAATGCTCATCCAGACTCTGCTATACTTTGCAGTGAGGGAAAGGTTAGTTTGCTTTTTAATTGTTGTAATACTTTATTACCTTTTTCTATTTTGAATACTGTGATTTGTTTTATTTACCTTGTGTTTTACTTGTATTCTGCTTTTAACTGCATATTACAACTTGAAAAGGCTCCACTGCTCTGTCTCTTGTGAGTCAGGCAGAAATTTGTACTGGTCAATAGAACAGGTCAGTTAAGGTTAATCATCTGCGAACTGCGACTGAGGGGGTGGGGCTAGGAACTAAACCTTCTATTTACAGGGTAAAATAGAACATTTCAGAGCTTTAATAGAAAGGATCATCCAGACTCTGCAACACTTTGCTGTGAGGGAAAGATTAGATTGCTTTTTATTTGTTGTATTACTGTATTGCCTTTTTCTATTTTGAATACTGTGATTTGTTTTATTTACCTTGTGTTTTACTTGTATTCTGCTTTTAACTGCATATTAAAACTTGAAAAGAGACCACAGCTCTGTCTTTTGTGAGTAAGGCAGAAATTAGTACAGGTCAATAGAACAGGTCAGTTAAGGTTAATCTGTGAAATGAGGGGGTGGAGCTAGGAACTAAACCTTCTATTTAAGGGGCAAAATAAAACATTTCAGAGCTTTACGAGAAATGCTCACCAAGACTCTGCTTGACTTTGCTGTGTGGGAAATGTTAGTTTGATTTTTATTTGTTGTGTTACTTTATTGCCTTTTTCTTTTTGAATACTGTGATTTGCTTTATTTACTTTGTGTTTTACTTGTATTCTGCTTTATCTGCATATTAAAACTGGAAAAGAGAGCACAGCTCTGTGTTAGTCAGGCAGAACTTAGTACAGGTCAACAGAATAGGTCAGTTAAGGTTAGTCATCTGTGAACTGAGGGGATGGAGCTAGGAACTAAATCTTCTATTTAATTGGTAAAATAAAACATTTCAGAGCTTTTCTAGAAAGGCTCACCCAGACTCTGCTACACTTTGCTGTGAGATAAAGGTTACCTTGCTTTTTATTTGTTGTATTACTTTATTGCCTTTTTCTATTTTGAATATTGTGATTTGTTTTATTTACCTTGTGTTTTACTTGTATTCTGCTTTTACCTGAATATTAAAATTTGAAAAGAGACCACAGCTCTGTCTCTTGTGAGTTAGGCAGAAATTAGTACAGGTCAGTAGAACAAGTCAGTTAAAGTTAGTCATCTGTGAACTGAGGGGGTGGAGCTAAGAACTAAACCTTCTATTTAAGGGGTAAAATAAAACATTTCAGAGCTTTACTAGAAAGGCTCAACCAGACTCTGCTACACTTTGCTGTGAGGGAAAGGTTAGTTTGCTTTTTATTTATTCTATTACTTTATTGCCTTTTTCTATTTTGAATACTTTAATTTGTTTTATTTAACTTGTGTTTTACTTGTTTTCTGCTTTTAACTGTATATTATGACTTGAAAATAGACCACAGCTCTATCTTTTGTGAGTAAGGCAGAAATTAGTACAGCTCAATAGAACAGCTCAGTTAAGGTTAATCTGTGAAATGAGGGTGTGGAGCTAGGAACTAAACCTTCTATTTAAGGGGTAAAATAAAAAAAATCAGAGCTTTACTAGAAAGGCTTATACATACGCTGCTATACTTTGCTGTGAGGGAAAGGTTAGTTTGCTTTTTATTTGTTGTAATACTTTATTGCCTTTTTATATTTTTAATAATGTGGTTTGTTTTAATTTACCTTGTGTTTTACTTGTATTCTTCTTTTAACTGCATATTAAAACTTGAAAAGAGATAACAGCTCTGTCTCTTGTGAGTCAGGCAGAAATTAGTACAGGTCAATGTAACAGGTCAGTTAAGGTTAATCATCTGTGAACTGAGGGGTTAGAGCTAGGTAGTAAACCTTCTGTTTAAGGGATAAAATAAAACATTTCAGAGCTTTACTTGAAAGGCTCACCCAGACTCTACTATACTTTGCTGTGAGGGAAAAGGTTAGTTTGCTTTTTATTTGGTGTATTACTTTATTGCCTTTTTCTATTTTGAATACTGTGATTTGTTTTATTTACCTTGTGTTTTACTTGCATTCTGCTTTTACCTGCATATTAAAACTTAAAATGTGACCACAGCTCTGTCTCTTGTGAGTCAGGCAGAAATTTTTCCCCACCTTTCCACTCGGTTACTGTAGTGTTCTTAAACACCACTGAATTTTCTAGTTGTCTTCCCCTTATGTTAATTTGACCATATATCTCATTTCCTCTCTGCTTTTACTGGCTTGTGTGAGTAAGGACAAAATTATCATTTTGTGAAATTACTCTCCTCCCACTATTTAAATGTATTGGCCATCCTACTGTATTCCATATTACCAGAATACAAAAGTAACCACCCCCTTTCAATCTATCTTGCTATTTTAAAAATAATTACTCTCCACTAAAACTTAACGTTTTTGACAGGTAAAATGTAAATTACCTACTTTTACAACTAAATCCTGTAGTGCACACTGCAGTGTTTAGGATAAACCATTTTTTTCATCTTACCTTTGAGCATCCCTTTGACTAGCACTTGCTTTAAAACCTTCTGGAAAGCACTAGGTAGTCTTAAACGGGTAATGTTAGTAAGGAGAAATTAATTGTAGGCACTAAACAGCCTATAATTGCAAATTTCTCAGCAACACCTCTCCACTCCTTCTGAATACAATAGGATTCCAATGTGTTAGACTCCAAACAAAGAAAGCAGCTATTGAAACCAATCCTTTATTCTAGCGCCTCGGTAAAAACACCCTCATGGAATAAAACACATACAAAATAACAATTCTTATATAACACCTTCTTAATTACTACCAATCTGTCAATTATCTCATAAAATATTTCTTAAAGCAAACACTTCCAATTTAAATCACTGTTCAAGCCTTTTGGAAGCATTGTACCATATTTCAAAATATAAATAGTTTCATTGTACATTAAGTTTTGTTTTAACAATTCTTCACTAATATTCATACTATCAAGTTGTTCTAAAATAGTACATTCTAAGAAATCAACATTACTATCATCAATCATTTTAAAATGCGTTGCAAGCATTTTTTCTTCCCTACAATTCTTTATGTCCCTCAGATGTTCCATGCATCTTATGCGAATGTCTCATTTTGTTTCAACTATGTAGTGCATTTGGCAGGGACACCTCAATGCATATATTACCCCTTACTTCTGCATGAAAACACTCCCCTAGATTCAAACTTAATGTTATTTATATACTGAAAACTAGATACTATATGCGTACAAACCTTACAATCACCACAAGCTGTTCTTCCCTTAATATAGGTCAATGTAGTCAATTCTATCATTGGCATGATAAAATTGCTATGCACAACCATATCTTTCAGATTTTTTCCCCAACTATGAGAAAAATGGTCTATACGGCAAGATACTTGCTAACACTTTGTCCTATTAAATATTCCCAATAATGTTCTATTAAATTTTTAAACTCTTTCTTTTAATATTATAACCAGTTACAAGATATATAGGCTCTATTTTTTATATATATATTTTCATTCGTATATGTGTCAATCATCCCCTACTCTTCTTAACGTGTCTCGATTTTTCTGATTCTTTCCATACCCTACATTCAGCTTCCCGTATATCCAAGATGTTATATCAATTAGTTATGTAATTACCATAACAATAGATGTATGTGGTCCATCTCACCTACATTCATTACTGGCAGGCTCGGCTCCGACTCAGCCGATAGTTACTAGCATGAAGTCTCTAAGCGGCTGGGCTAACCCGGTATCTCAAGGTACACCACACCCAAACCCCAGATCTTGTTTGACAATCATATAACAGTGTTACATACACAACCTCACAGAAAATAACACAAGCAAGAATAGAGAAAAAATAACATCCTCAGAAGGGTCTAAGAACGTAATTTCCTCCAAGTCCACCAGGAAGGGGGAAGGTGGGTGGATACGTAAGAATGTAGGCAAGATGGACCACATACATCTATCGTTATGGTAAGTACATAACTAATTGATGTAATGTGGTCCTATCTCACCTACATTCATTACTGATGGGACAGCGTCCCTAGCACCTATATCCTGGCAGGCTCACGGAAAAATACTCCTGAGCACCATGGAACCAAAGGAAGCCTGGCCTTTAGATGCCACGTCCAGCTTGTAATGAGAAATAAAGGTGTACAGAGAGGTCCAGGTGGCCGCAGCACAGATGTCATCCAAAGAGAGCCTAGCATGATAAGCTACTGAGGCAGCCATAGCCCTGGTAGAATGAGCCTTAACCGGGAAAGGTAAAACTCTGCCTGCTGATTCATAAATAAAAGAAATACAGTCCGTAATCCACCTAGCAATAGTACTCTTAGTCACAGGGCTACCCTTCTTGTTCTCTGTAAAGGACACAAACAATTGATCCGATTTCCTGTGGAGTTTCGTCCTATGCAAATAAAACCTTAGCTGTCTATGTACATCCAGTTGGTGAAATTTGAATTCCACTTTGTTTGAAAATTTTGGAAAGAAAACTGGCAAATCAATGGATTGATGAAGACAACAGGTGGAAGATACCTTAGGAAGGAAGGAAGGGTTGAGTCTCAAGGAAACCCTATCCTTATGGAAGATCAAATAGGGGCTTTTAATGGAAAGGGCTTGAAGCTCTGATACTCTCCTGGCTGAAGTAATGGCGACCAGAAAAGTTGTCTTCTAAGACAAATATTTTAATTCACAAGTGGCAGCCGGCTCAAATGGAGCAGAAGTTATGGTTCAAAGCACCAAGTTTAAATCCCATGGCAAGACTGGTTGTGCTACTGGGGGACGAAGTAACCAGGCTCCTTTCAGCAAGGCTTTACAAAGTTTATGGCCCATAAGGGAAGGATCATATGAAACTTGGAAATTAGAAATGGCCACCAGCTGTACCTTAATGGTAGAGGGAGCAGAACCCTGTCTGAAGAGCGTAGCCAAAAAGTCTAAGACTGCAGACAAGGGGGCTGTGAAGGGGTGTAGATTATGTGCTTGAGCCCAAATAGCAAATCTCATCCATTTGCTAGAGTATATCTTTCTAGTGGATGACTTGTGGGAGGAAGACAGGATATGTACCACCTCAGGCGAAAAAGAGTGTAGTCTGACTAAGGATGGACGTGGAGAAGCCAAGCTGTCAACCTGAGCGTTTGTAGTGATGGATGGAACTGCCCCGACAGATGAGTCAATAGGTTTGGAGCTGGGTCCAGAGTCTAAGGGCCATCCACTGTGTACTTCCGAAGAAAAGGAAACCAAACTTGATGGGGCCAGTGTGGTGCGATTAGAATCATCTTGCTTCCCAAAGAAGTTGCCTTCTGAATCACTCTTGACAATAGAGGAAATGGAGGAAAGGCATAAAGCAGACCGGGGGCCAATCATGGACTAGAGCATCGCTGGGTGACTCCCCCTGAGGGGGATCAGAGTGAAGTACCTGCTGCACTTGGCAATGAGGGGACTGGCAAACAGATCGCAGCAAGGTTGACCCCACCTGGAGAAGATCTGAGTTGCAACTCGGTCGTTCAGGGACCACTCGTGAGGCATCAGAATAGCTCTGCTTAGCCTGTCTGCTATCACATTGGACTTCCCTGGAATGTGCGTTGCCACTAGAAAATGTTGGGAAGACACCGCCCAGTTCCATACTCTCATGGCCTCTCTGCAGAGAGGACAGGACTTGGTTCCTCCCTGCTTGTTCAGGTACCACATGACTGACATGCTGTCGGAAAGTAGTAAGAAGGCAAAACCCACACAGTGAACTGCAACAACCTGCTTTATTACAGAACCATACGAACAAAGAATACTTAGCGCTTTCACCCACACTTTAGGGCATCATCAGAGTATATATGCTGTTGGAAAGAATAGCAATCGTTCCCTTGGGAAGAGAGCTCTGAAGTGCTTGCAACGCTAGTAGCACTGCCCTTATCTCTAGGACATTGATGTGCAAGTGTACCTCATGGTCCTGCCACATGCCTTGGACCATTCTGCCCAGATAATGCCCCCACACCCTATCTGGGAAGCGTCCGTGGTCACTGTGGTGGTAGGAGACAGGGGGTTCAGGGGGCTCCCTTTGTCCAGATTGGGTGAATGAAGCCACCAACGTAGGTCCTGTCAGCATTGTTCCATGATAAGAATCAGATGAGACAGAGGGAATTCCTGAAAGGACCACTGGACCGACAGAAGCCACTGGAGGATCCGCATATGTAGCCTGGCTAGTGGTACTAGCATGATGGTAGCCGCCATTGATCCTAGAAGTTGAAGAACAAGTCTGGCCTGGACTTTCTTGAGGGGCAGTAAGGCCAAAACTTGAGCCTGTAGCACTTTTATTCTTTCTGTTGGAAGAAAAGCCCTCATTTGGATGGAGTCTAGCTCTGCGCTGATAAATGCAACACTCTGTGATGGCCGCAAGACAGATATTTGCCAGTTGAAGGTAATCCCTAGGTATTGGCCCAATGTGATGGTAGCCTTCGTTGCTCAAATGAGTAGATGCCTGGTGGGAGCGGTGAGAAGCCAGTCGTCCAGATATGGAAACACCTGGAATCCCTGACAACTCAGGTGAGCTGTCACCACTGCTAAACATTTGGTAAACACCCTGGGGTCTGTGGTGAGACCAAAGGGCAGGGCACGAAACTGGAAATGACTGGCTCCCAGCTGGAAGCGTAGGTGACTCCTGGATGCCTTGTTTATCTTGATGTAGTAGTAGGCATCCTTGAGGTTGATGGAGCACTTCCATACTCCTTTTTCCAATAAGGGAAAAATGGACTGAATAGTGACCATTCAGAACTTGGACTTCAGGAGGAAGCAGTTTAAATGGCTGAGATCCAGGATGGGTCTCAGGTCCCCTGTTCTTTTCGGCACCAAAAATAATCTGGAGTAAGTTCCTGATCCGATCTGGTCTGAGGGGACTGGTTGGATGACTCCTTTTTCCAGCAGCTTTGAGACCTCTAGCGCTGCTTGATCCCTTTGACTGGGTGGAACGTCTGGGATTTTTTTGGATGAGGGAGGGAATGTAATAAAGGGAATGGTGCAACCTCCGGTAATTATTCGGAGCACCCATCGATCCTGAGTGATGCTGTCCCAGGCTTGAAGGTGCCTCGAAAAACGGCCCCCGACCGGTTCCGGAGCAGCATAGTCAGGCAGTCCCTCAGGGACATTGGTAGGAGGATCCACAAAAGGATTTGTGGTCTCCTGAGTTGCGGGGGCCTCTCCCGCCCCTAGGGTGATGCCTTCTGGAGTAATTCCCCCCTCCTCTGCCCCTGGAGGGGGGTTCACCATAATTGGCAGGCAAAGACTTCTGAGACTTCCTGAACCACATCTTCCCTCCCCTCTGTGCCTTGGGATAAGGCCTAGAAGGAAACAAAAAATGGGCCCCTATGGCGGACAAAGCCTTGCCCTCCTGCTCACATCTGGTGAGAGTGTCTTTCACTTTGGGTCCAAAGAGTGAGGACCCATCAAAGGGACCGTCCTTGAAGGAAGACTTGAAAGCCTCTGTGAAGTGACACAGGTGCATCCAGGCTTGCCTCCTGAGGGTTACGCCTGAGCTAGCTGCCCTACCCACCCCCACGGCCACATAGGATATGAGCCTCATGGATGAGTTGACAATAAAGGAAAGGGTAGACAACTGGGCATTGACAGTCTGATTCACCACCTCAGTCAAGTTACCTGATAGGGTATCTCTCAATTCTTTGAGGAGATCCCTTTGGAGCCGAGTAAAGTGACAAAGGTAGTTCAATGACCACAGGGTAAAGGTCGCTGAAGACAGGGTATGCTTCCCATACCGATCCATTCTCCTGGAATCCTTGTTAGGAGGATGAACGGAAGCAGAAGCCTCTGCAACTTCTTGCTGACTGGCAGACGCCACCACCATGGTATCTACAGGAACTCCTTTAGTTAAGAACTCTTTTCCTGGGGGTGCAGACAGAAACTTGTTTGGGCGGCTGGGTACCGGTTCCACGGAGTCAGGGTGTTCCCACACCCTTCGACAAATAAGGTCCAACAATTCGACGAAGGGCGGAGACACCCAGGAAGTGGAAGGTCGGGCTCCGAAGGCCTTGAGGAAGACCGACTCCTCCTCAGAGGGGGTTTTGGCAGGCCAATTGCCTCTCTGCCTCAAAATCTCCAGGATGTCAGAGAATGAGAAATCATCGGTGGATGATTTAGGGGACCCATCTGCGTCATCAAGGTCGGTATCTGAGGTGACTGACTCGTCCGGGGAATCTATGTGCTTCCTCTTGCACAATTTCTTTCTGGGAGGCTCCTCAGGCAAGGACTCTGAAGGGCCCTCAGAAAGCTGGGGACCACACATGGGGGTATCCTCAGGCCTTGGAGCCCTGCTGTCCACTGATTGGGGGGTATCAGAGGTTCTAGCCGGGGTGTCCTGGGAAGGAGTGGCTGACTCGAGTGATGTCACTGAGGACCTGGCCAGTGTGCTCCTCATGGCCTCGAAGGTGGGTCCACCAGAATCCAAGGACTGACCCATCTCCGAAATCATAATCGGAGTCGGGGTTCCCCTAGCCGATGCACCAAGAGGGAGACTCAGAGCCAAGTTTTGGAGTCCCGATGTATCCCCCTCGGTTCTGACCGAGAAAACCTGAGTACCAAAACCAGAAGATGGAACCGAGAAGGTTGGAGCCGAGGTCAGAACCAAAAGGCCCAATGGGGGTATCGGGGCCGACCCAAGGACCTCACTCAAGGCAGCGCACTCCAGCTCCGATGACACAGAGGTTCTCAGAGGAGGAATAATCGGAACCAACAAGAGGACAGGCTCCGGAGCCGACAGAGTCAGAGCTGAAAATAATTTAGTCAACACCGGCGACTGGAGGAGCCTCTGTACCACCCTATCCACATCCGAATCAGACAACCTGGAAGACTTGGAGGACACAGAAGGGGGTCGAGAAATCTTTTCCAAAGGTTCCAGCATAAGACTAGGAGAATGGCTCCGAATCCGCTCCAGGAGAATCGGAACCGATGTCAGCTCCAGTACCACAGAAACCTCCTGCGGAGCCGACACCAATGGAGCCAAGGGAGTCGACTCCGACACAGAATACTGTCCTGCGGCTCCGAGGCCAATGGAGCCGAGGAAGGTGAAACTGCCTTCAATCGCTTCTCCGATGGCTCCGAAGAACTAGACGGAGCCGGAGACCTCTTTTTTGATTTAGGCTTAGATTTTCCACTAGGGGAAGAAGATTCCAAAGGTTCTTCAAAGGCAGGTTTTACAAGGCCCTTGAGGATCAATTTGTTTTTTCTCTCTTGCAAGACACTGGAACTAAAAGAGTGATACAAGCTACATGATTCTTACAAATGTATGGCACCCAAACAATACACGCAGATGGCATGGCCATCCGTCAAAGACATCTTGTAAGAGCATTTGGCCCACTTCTTGAAACCAGAAGGTTTATGCCCCTTCTGGTCTTTACCCGACATAGTAAACACAGCCAACACACAAACACAAGGGAAGGGCAGGCAGGGAGAAAGAGACTCTAACTTAAACACCCCAACACACGAACAAAGGTAACAGAGACAGGAGAGGGCAAGGCCCTTTAATTTAAATGGGCCTAGCCCGCCAAACACAAGGATACCACAAAACTATAACTAGTCTAAACCACAATATATAGCACTCACACACGATATACACAATGTAGCTATGAAAATAGCTTTTGGTCTGAAAGTTAAACAGAAGAAAACTATGAAAATAGTTTGAATAGGGTACTTAGCCACAGCCAAGCTCGAGACCATGTCCTAACTCAACGAGCAGCAAACGAGATCTGGGGTTTGGGCGTAGTGCATCTTGGGATACCGGGTTAGCCCAGCCAATTAGAGACTTCGTGCTAGTAACTAATGGCCGAGTCAGAGACGATTCTCGGCTCCGAGCCCGTCAGTAATGAATGTAGGTGAGATAGGACCACATTATATCCTCTCATTTTAAGCATCTTCTTAGTTGCATCCAACTCACTTTTCAAAGTTTCCTTATCATTGCACAAGCTAAAAATTTGCAACATTCCCCATAGAGCAATGCCTTTAAAATATTTGGTAGATGACAAGTTGTAGCCCACAAAAATTGGCTTCTGTCACTAAATTTCCTATGTACATTTGTTATAATTTCTCCATTCTTCCTACCCTCTAACTCTAGATCTAAAAATACAACTTTTCTACCCTTCTGTAAACCATTGAAGATTAATTTGAAAGGATTTTCATATAATTTATGTATAAAGTCTTCTATTTCTGTCCATATAATTGCAAAGTACTTTGCTAAGGTAAGGGATGACAGCTCTTGTACTTTACAAAAAAAAGCACCAAACCAGGCATGTCCAAGGGTCAGCTTCTGATGATTTCTCCTGTCCACCTGGTGAATCTGGGTACACTGGGGCAATGCAGCAATTTCCTCATGTACACAGACAATCATCTCCTCCTACTACCCAACACTACAACCTGCAAGAGATGCACTTGCATAGCCAAACTGGAAACAAAGCTCTCTCCACCCAAGATTGTGCTAGACAGTCAAAAGGAGAAGGTTAACACCCACACTACACCTCAAGCAACACATAGCCCTTTTAAACCCACACAGCCAACACTCACATCTGCCCTAGCAACAAGGACCTCTGAAATTGAAACACAAACACACACCAATCACAACCAAAGTGTCACATAGCTCACAACACCAGTGTGCCACCGAACAACATCCCCTAAGGCAAGACAATGTACCCAACACTTTAGTCATAGGTGACTCTATAGTCAGACACATTGATGTCCCACTCACCAGGCTGAGCAAGGAGAAAATTACAGTCAGCTGCCTGTCAGGTGCCAGGATCCATTACATAACACATGCACTTAAGTCACTCCACAAGTACAAATATGACTCTGTCATTGTCCATGTTGGAGTGAATGACATGAGACGTACCTCCCTGGACTACATGAAAAGAGACATAGAAGAGCTCTCGGTTCATGTGGCCCAGGCAGGTATGACCCTAGCCCTGAGTAGCATCCTACCTTCACCCAGAATGATGCCACAGTATAAGGACAAAATGACTGACTTCAACAATTGGCTAAGCTTCTGGTGTAATTCAAAGAGGATCCAGTATCTGTCTGCCTGGGGCGACATGATCGACAGACCATGATGCTTTGCCAGAGATGGTCTGCACCTGTCTCCCCTGGGATTCAGGTTATTGGCTAAGGCTCTTGCCACCCCTATAGTTCCTTTTTTTAGGCAAAGTTCAAAGGACAAAACCACCACCATAACAGGTACAACCATGCAAAATCTGAAGGTAATGCTACTCAGTGCTAGAAGTCTAGACCTCAAAATGCACTCTCTTGAGGCACTCCTAAAAATAGAGAACATCGATATCTGTGCAGTAACTGAGACCTGGTTCAAGGCTAGAGAGAGCACCCCTGCAATACCAGGCTACAACTCTTACCACACTTTTCGGCCACCAAACCAGGACCAAAACACTAAAGGTGGAGGAGTGTCCATATTCACCAAGGATATTCACAACACCAAGCTAGTTGCCCAACACAATACGTCTGAAATTCTCTAGGTGCAACTAACACTAGGTAAGACTGCAATCCAAATTGTAGCTTGCTACAGATCCCCCACCATGCCCCAAGATTCTCATTACACCTTTCTAAACATACTGGAAAATATTAAGATACAATCAAACATCCTAATACTGCATGATTTCAACTACCATGCTATTAACTGGGAAAACTACTTGTGTACCAACACCTTTGCCCAATGGTTCTTGGAATTCATAAATTCCAATGCCCTGGATCAACTAATCCTTAGTCCCACCAGGGACTCCAAAATCCTAGACCCGGTCACTACCAACATGGGAAATCGATGCTCCACATCTATGGTCATCCCCTCGTTGGTCAGGTCTGACCATAAGCTAATCACCCTTGACATCCACATGCCATCCCCACTCCCAGTAAGGAAACCTCTGTAAAAAAAACTTCTCCAAAGCCAACTCCACGCTACTTAAGTCAGAAGTGACAAATGTCATGACACCCATGCAGACGGGAACTGAAAGTTTGACTGCTGAATCCTACACTAATGCAATGTACGAGCACATCCACTCATGCATGAATTGTGCCATCCCCAATAGAACCAAGACACACTCCTCCAATAAAGGAAAGCCAATCTGGTGGTCCCTTGCCATAAACAAACTTAACAACAAAATGAAGAAACTGTTGCAGAAAAGAGGAAAATTCCAGGATGCAAAAAACTCCCTTACCAGCCTCAGTAACAAGCTGAGAACCCTCATAAAATTCTCCAAAGCTAGTTACGAAAATAAAATTGCCAAAGATTCCAAAGACAACCACAAGGCATTTTATAGCTATGTTAAGAATCTAAATGGCAATGCTCAGATCTACTCTGAACTACAACAGAATGGCATTAAATATACTGATCTCAAGGATATTGCCAATATCCTGGCAGATCAATTCAGTACAAACGTCACCCCCCTCACACCCCTTCAAGGGCCCATTTCAATAGTGAAATATTGCCAAATTCTGGTAATAACAGCCACACAAGTAAAAACCACACTCTCCAAAGCTATGTATACATCATCCATGGGACCAGACAACATCCCAGGCTGTGTACTATATCTAGCAACTTGCCAAACATGTCAAGCATTTTATGTTGGCAAAACTGAAAGACATCTCAAAAGGAGAATCTATGTACACTTTTATGAAATTCAGAAAGAAAATTCCAACAATGCCCTTTACCAACTTCTTTTAGTTTGTCCAAAGGCTAGATATGAATTTTTTGTTCTAGAAACTATGGGTAGAGACAATAGGGGTGGTCCCTGGGAGATGAAATTGGAGCATAGGGAAACCTACTGGCAGATTTTACTGGAAGCAAATAAAATTCCAGGTCTAAATGACAATATATCTATAGCACCTCTTCTTAAATTAAAAGCTGGTAGATTGTAATTAATCATCTTTCTTGTGTTTTACAAATGTTCATTACATGTTAATTTTATTGGTATAATTAATATGTATTTTTTATACAATATGTATTTTAATGTTTTATTAATTTTTACATAACATAATATGTTTAACATTTTAAAGTTTGAGATATTTATCTAGTGTTTTTATATGTAGCTTGTATTACTTTAAAATTTTAATTAGTTAATTGGGTGGTTGATTGTTTCACTTATATAAGACTGGTTTGAGCAAATGTTGTATATCTGATGAAGTCAAGAACTTGGATTGACGAAAAGGTTTTATTGCAATTTGCTTGCGTTAATAAAGTTAGTGGTTGCGGTCTTCCTACACTGATTTTTTTGGATTATTTGTTTTTTTTTTTCAATCAGTAGAGTCTCCATTACAGTTTCTGTTGGTTCTGGGTATAGAGACTTGCTCTGGGGAGACCAAATCCACGGATACTTCTGATTCTATTTTTCGCTCAGAAGTGGGCGAAATACGTAAATTGACTGGCCAATTGAGCCAACTCATCGATCTTCTTTTACCTTTGGGACAAGGACTCAGGTCCATTGTGTCGTGTAATAGTGGTGTTACTCCTGCAGGAGTTAAGAAGAACAGCATACCACCCTTGGCCGAGCGGGACAATGGTACAGTCCATCAACCTGTGAGCGGAAGCAGTATAGAATCAACGGACTTTCTTAGGTCGCCCCAAGCCATGCGAGCTTCAAGCAGTGTCCCAGATAAACATTTATCTTTGGGAAATGATAATCAATCACCATCTATATCCTTTCAGGACTGGTTTTAGGGCAAGCCTATTTTTAACTTCCACGAAGCAAGTTCCAGCACTATGAATGACAACAGGACTTATTCGGACTCTTTGGCAGCACTTCAAGCATCTTTATACAGGTACAAAAGTTTACAATCGGACAATTTGTACCTGAATGAATGCCTTAAAAAATGGATTGTGCCCAAAGGGCTCCGTTTATTTAAATATCCCAATAATGTTACAACTGGTAGTGATTTTCACAAAGAACTGGTTAGAGCTTTTGATAATTGTGGACTTGAAAATGTACAAGCTATCATTAACAGAAATGAAAAAGACATTGCCAATTGCATAAAGATATAGACAGACATAATCAAGCTGTGGTTAATGACTTGTTGTTTAATGTTGAATTTGAAAAGAAAAAAATATTATGACATTAGAACACAGATTGATAAAAAATGTGATGAAATACTTACAAGAAAGTACAAGAAGCTTAGCAGAGATACTAAGGAATACCAGGAGGGACGCCAGTATCCACCACCTCCACCAATACGTTTTGGTAAAAATAGAGATAGATATGGAAATATTTCCAATGTCCATGATTTAACACAAGAGGGAGATGATTTTGAGGATGTAGAGGTTGTTGATTATGTTGAGGAACCCCTTCCCAGGAGGTCAGAGAGAATACGTAATCAGCGTAACAAACAAGATTCCAACCATTTTTCCCCGGACCATTATCATTACAGGGGGGGAGGGGGGTACAACAAGATTGTGAAACAGAACAGGAACCAGAAATAGTAAAAGGAACATCAGGTATTGTTGTTGAACAAGAAAATGACGATTTTTGTGTTCTTAACAGAGCAGGTTATCATATATTCAACTATAGTGACCTTGTTATCACTGATACATTTTTTGATTTGTTTACTAAAGGTTTTAAATATGTGCCGCAAAAGAATAGTAATATTGCTAAGGTCATTTTGGACCTTAAAATGTTTATAAGAAAACTTAATTTGGAGAACTTATTTGGCAACAACACACAGGCTGATTCTTGCATTCCTATTAGGCCTAGTATTTACAACCCTCCATTACACCCCCAATTGAGGAATTTAGAAAATAGAATAGAGCAACAAATAAGGAAACATACTAGAAATAATAGATTTTCTTCTCATTTAACTATGGTTGAAAATGATCTACTTTTTGAATTGAGCCATAACTCGAATATAAGAGTTATGGAGCCAGACAAGGGGGGTGATACTGTCCTTATGGACAGAATTTTGTATGAAAGTAAAATGTATGCGGTGTTAAATGATAATTCTCATTATACCCCGGTCTCTATTAATGAAATTCATATTTCCTATAAAAAAATAGACTTAGCCATTAAGGATTTGTTTGACCAGGGAGTTATTGATTATAGTACATATCGATATTTAGAAAATGAGAACCCAAGGGCATCCTCTATATTTGGGGTACCCAAGATTCATAAGGACATTATGGATCCACCCTTGAGGCCCACTGTAGCTCCTCAAGGATCAAAGATTTCCCTCCTTTCAAAATTTTTGGACTGGAAATTTAAACTCTTACTATAGTTTAAGTTAGTGGTTACAGTCTTC
This sequence comes from Protopterus annectens, assembly GCF_019279795.1. Taxonomy (NCBI): domain Eukaryota; kingdom Metazoa; phylum Chordata; order Ceratodontiformes; family Protopteridae; genus Protopterus; species Protopterus annectens. The sequence goes on from NC_056746.1 coordinate 1,561,422,250, forward strand.
CTACACTGCTTTTTTGGATTATTGTGTACTACATGAACTACAAAATGAACTGGCACCTCACCTAAGTGTCATGTTTAATCAAAGCCTCACCTCAGGCTTCATGCCCACTGAGTGGCACACAGCTACAGTTATCCCACTCCACAAGGGGGGATCCACCTTGGATACCGAGAACTATCTCTCCATTAGTTTGACGAGCCTGATCTGCAAGGCCACGGAATGTGTTATCATGGAACTTATAAACAATGACGTTGGCAACCTTCAAACACTGGACCCCACACAGTTTGAGTTCATGAATGGCCGATCTTGTCTCCTTAACCTGATTGACTTCTTTGAATCAGTCTCCAGACAAGGGTAAGGTGGTCCACACAACCTATCTGGGCCTTGCCAAGGAGTTTGACACCATCCCCCACTCTGGAATCCTAGATAAACTTACTAAGCCAGGCATTAATCCCTACAACACTCGATGGGTTGCCTACTGGCTTACTGACAGAACCCATACTGTAAAAGTAGCCAACTCCAAATCCAGCTCCAGACAAGTGACAAGTGGAGTACCTCATGTTTCAGTCCTGGGAACTCTCATGTTTTTCATCTACTTCTCTGAAGTACAGGCCAACACTGAGAGACTCTGACTAACAAAGTTTGCAGATGACTGCAAACTGGGAGCCATTATTGAATCCTCAAATGATGTGGATATTCTACAAAAGGGCCTTACAGAAACAGATGCTTGGTGCCAGAGCCATGGGCTCAAGCTCAGTGCCAAGAAATGTATAGTTATCCCCTTTGGGAAAAAACATGTACCTGTGAATTACCACATAGGAGGCAGTACACTAAACATCGAAAGTGTGATAAGAGAGTTAAGACACAGGTGGACAGTGGTCTCACCTTTGATAACCACATCACCACAACAGTCAGGAAATCCTTCACACATTACTGAGGGTTTTTCATCCAAAAAAAGGAGGTCATTGTCCCACTGTACTCATCCTTTATTAGACCCATTATAGAATACAATGCCCCATTTGGTATGTACCTCTCACGACATCTGCAACAACTGGAAAGGCTGCAGAAATACCTCACTAAAAGAATCACAGGCCTAAAGCAGATGCCTATGCTGACCATCTAAAAAATCTCCACCTATACTCTGTCACATATCGTCTACTCAGAGGCAATCTCTGCTTAACATACATGGCCATGTCAAACCCAGAGCTGTTGGACATGGTACACTTAAGAAATCCCAATCCGTCAGAGACACACATGCTCCAGGGATCTAAACCTTGTCATCACAATGAACAAAACATGCTTGAGGGATAGGTTCCAGACCTAGAGACTCCCCAGACTCTGGAATAGACAGCCCATACATGTCAAGCAGAGTGCCTCTTTGGTCCTCTTCAAAAGGAACCTTGATAATTGGATGGGAGATAGCAAATTCACCCAGGGGATCACATCAGTCACTCTGCTAGACAGGGGTCCAGGGAAGTAAATACTGTCCGAAGAAATAGCCAGGGAATTGTTATGGCTAGGCTTGTATATAGGCCAATAGCCTAGTACCAACCTATGAACTTATGAAACTATGAACCTATAAACAGGTTTCAGTTAACACTGCTATGTCTGGAGAGTAGGTAGTTAGGATAGCATGAAATTCTATAATTTTATTTACTAGGCTCCTGAGATTGAAGTTTTAATAAGTAGGTCAGAATTGGAAGAAATAAGTGGGGAGATATTTATATTTGTTACAGAGGCACTTTGGGTCAAGGTATTTAGATTAGTGTTGGGAGGGAGTTGTGTTACAGTTAGGTTTCTGCTTGGTCCTAGGTTGGGATGAATATCAGCTTGAAGCTTAATATGTGTTAGGGAGTACAGTAGTATCTGTTTTAGATTGGTTATTATGCAATGGAACCTGAAAGTGGGAAACTGGATGAAAGCGGTGTTTTGGATGGTAGAGAAGCAGGTGAGTGTAAAGGTAAAGTTATGGGTTGGTGTGGCTATAAAGTTTGTTTGAGGGTAGTAGAGTGTACTCTGAGTAGGGAAACTGTAATAACAGATGCTATAATAGTGGAGGTTTGTGGCATTATAGGTTAGGAATAGAATGATTGATAGTATGGAGTAATGGAGAACAGATTAAAAAGACAGCATAGTTGGTGGAGGTGGATAAAAAGAAGAGGGGAAGAAAAAAAGGAGTTGTATATGTTATGTGTGGTGAGTTGTGGCAAGGAGTGGATACGCCATAATAACAGGTGGATTGGTTTGGAATGAGAGGTGGGATTAATTAGGTGGAAGGGGTGAAGAGAGGTGGGTTTTGGGAGAAGGAATGGAGAATGTGCTATCTCTACTGTAAAATGCCAAATGCTATGGTTACATCTTACTGTATTCTCTCATGCCAGCTGCATTATGATAGGTCGTTGCAAAGATTATGTCTTATTGTGAATTGTGTTTTGACGTATCAATTGAAAAAGGTTGTTTCTTACTTTTTTCTCACATGCTACCTGCATTATGACATGCCAGTTGAAATGGCAACATTTTACTCTTTTCTGATGTGCAACCAGAATTATGACATGTCATTTGCCAAGGTTATTTCATACTCTGTCTTCTTGTACTATCTGCATTATGACATGTCAGTTACCAAAGTGATGTTTTACTCCTTTCTCATATGTGAACCCTGTTATGACATTTCATTTGCCAAGGTTGGTTCTTACCATATTCTCACATGCCACTTGTATTATGACATGTCATTTGCCAAGGCTTTATATGTTATTCTAATCACATGAGCCACCTTCCTTATGTCGTGGCAGTTTTCAAGAATACATATTATGGAATTGCCATTATCACATACCAGTTGCCAATGATACGTATTATCTATATTTTATTATGCATGTCAGTTGTAAAGGTTATGTCTTACTATACTGACACTTGTTGCTTGCATTATAACTTGTAGTTTGCAGGGGTTGCTTCTTACTGTAATGTCATTTGCTATCTAAATTATGATGTCAGTTGCCATGGTTAAGTCTTGTTATTTTCTCACATGCTATCTACGCTATGAAGTGCCATTTGCCAAAATGACATCCTATAATATTCTCATGTACTACATGCATCATGGCTTGTCAGTTGCCAAGGTTACATCTCAATATTTCCTTGTTTGCTAGTGTATCAGTATCTAAGGTTGCTTCTTAACATATTCTCACATGTGACCTGCATTATGATGTGTCAATTGCTAAGGATATGTCTTACTATATTCTCCCTTGCTACCTGTATTATGACATCTCAGTTAGTAAACTTATTTCTTATTACATTGTTACTTGCTATTTGCGTTATGGTTAAGTCTTACCAAATTCTCATGTTATTCCTGCATTATGACATGCCAGCTGTTAAGGATACATCTAAATATATTTTCCTGTGCTACCTGCATTGTGCTGTTCTTAATTGCCAAGGTTACAAATTACTATATTCTCACAGGCTATCTGCACTTAAATGTCCCTGTTCCTGGGATTACATCAGCCATCATCAGGCACCATGGAGAAGGAGTAGTAATAATAAAAATAAAAATACATAGATTAAAAAGGCCGATATGATCTGAAGAAGGCAATAGCCAAAAGCACTTAATGGAGATGTCATTTTTAAGATTGTAGTGATATTGCTGGCAATAAAGTGTTTTTTTTTAATCTATGTATTTTTATTTTTATTATTACTACTCTTTCTCCGTGGTGGTTTAGCCTTGATGTTTTTGCAGTTCGTTTTTTGTTCTACTTGGCTACCTCTCTGTCCAAAGTTATGATTTGTATAAGCAACTATAACTTAAAGAAAAAGGACACACATCTTACAACTCCCTTTTTCTGAAGAAAATAAATTGACTTGTGTAGTAGACCTTTGCTATACAGTTTATTAAAGTCTGCAAATTTTATACTGTATCTTTAATAATGTGCTTTTATTTGTCCTTAATTTTTGTCTCTCTGCTCATAAAACATGCATTTCTGAGTAGTATCCCATACTCCTAGTTGAAGCAGGAAAAGTTCTGTGCAGTACGATATTCAAATTTTATGCTACTTAGATGCCCAGATTTTTAGATGGATGTCTCAGATTTTCAAGGGCCATTATTCCCATTTTCCATGTTTTTAGGTTGAGAGGTATTACTATATACTTACTTGCTACCTGCATTATGACACATCAGTTGCCTAGGTTACATCTTACTTTGTTCTTTGCTATCTTCATTATGACATGTCAGTTGCCAAGGTTCCATCTTGTTATTTTCTCACATACTGCCTACATTATGATGAACCAGTTGCCAAGGTTAAATCTTAGCATATTGTAACACGTTAGCTGAGTTATGAAGTGTCAGTTGCCAAGGCTACTTCTTACTATGTTTTCTCAAGTGCTGCCTCTATTATGTTGTGTTATTTGCCAAGGTTATGTTTTACTGTGTCCTCATTTGTTACCCACATTATGACATGCCATTTGCCAAGGCTACATCTTACTTTATTCTCATATGCTACCCGCATTTTGATGTCTTGATTGCCAAGTTTACATCTTCCTGTTTTTTCATATTCTACTGGCAATATGATTTGTCTGTTGCCAAGGTTATATCTAACTATATCCTCACATACACCCTGTATTATGACATTTCAGTTGCCAAGGCTACATCTTGGTATATTCTCAAGGGCTACTGTATTATGTTGTTTGAGCAACTAGGGAGATATATTGCTTTATTGTTACTTGCTATCTGTATTATGATATGCCAGATGGTAAGGCTGTCTTATTATATTCTCACATACTACCTGAGTTATGATGTGCCATTTATTAAGGTTATGTCTTAATATAGTTTCATGTGCTACCTGCGTTATGACATGCCATTCAGTCATTTTCTGCCTTACTCTATTGTCAAGTGCTATCTGTATTATGTGCTGTCAGTTGGCAAGGTTACAACTTATATATTCTCATCAGCTACTTGCATTTTTATGTTTCATTTGCCAAGGTTATATTACTATATTCCCACATACTACCTGCATTATGACATGTCATTTGCCTAGGTTACATCTTAATATATTCTTTTGTGCTATCCACATTATCGCATGTCAGCTGCCAAAGCTACTCTTTTCTTACATTCTGTGGGCATTGCAAAATATCAGTTGATAAGATTATATCTTAGTATAGTCTCATGTGCTACTTATATTATCACATGACAGTTACCAAAGTTATGCCTTACTGTATTCTCAAGTGCCAAGGATACATCTTACTGCATTTTCCCATGCTATCTGTTTCATGACATGCCAGTTGCTAAGGGTACAGCTAACTATATTCTTATGTAGTACCTACATTATAAAGTGTTGGTTGCTAAGGTTACAGCTTACTATCTTCTTATGTAGTACCTACATTATAAAGTGTTGGTTGCTAAGGTTACAGCTTACTATCTTCTTATGTAGTACCTACATTATAAAGTGTTGGTTGCTAAGGTTACAGCTTACTATATTCTTATGTAGTACCTACATTATAAAGCGTTGGTTGCTAAGGTTACAGCTTACTATCTTCTCTGCTGCTGCCTGCATTATAACATGTCAATTGCAAGAGTTACATCTCTATATTCTCACATGCTACCTGTATTATGAAGTGTCAGTTCCAAGGACACTTCTTACCATTTTCACACATCCTATTTACATTATGTCTTCTCATTTGCCAAGGTTTTATCTTACACTATTCTGATGTGCTGAATGCTTTATGATGTGTCAGTTGCCAAGTTAATATCTTACTTTATTCTCACTTGTGACCTGCATTGTAAAATGTAACAATGCAGGTCACAAGTGAGCATTGTAAAATGTTACTTGCCACGGTTACATCTTACTCAATTCTCACATGCTACCAAGATTATGATGTGTCAGTTGCCATGCCTATGACTTACTCTATTCCAAAGTGTGACCTACATAATGATATGCCAGTTGAAATGCTTAGGTCTTAGTCTATTTTCCTGTACTGCCTGCAATATAACACGTCAGTTACCAAGGTTAATTCTTACTCTGTTGTCCGGCCTGCATTATGCGTATCAGTTGCCAAGGTTACATCTTGCTATTATAGGTTCATAGGTTCATAGGCTGGTACTAGGCTATTGGCCTGAGGGCCTATACAAGCATAGCCATAACAATTCCCTGGATATCTCTTTCCACAATATTTACTTCCCTGGACCCCTGTCTAGCAGGGCGACTGAAGTGATCCCAGGGGTGAATTTCCTACCTCCCATCCAATCATCAAGGCTCCTTTTGACGAGGACCAAGGAGGCGCTCTGCTTGACATGTATGGGCAGTCTATTCCAGAGTATGCTGAGTCTCTGGGTCAGAAACCTATCCCTCCAGCATGTTTTGTTCATTGTGATGACAAGGTTTAGATCCCTGGTGCGTGTGACTCTGAGGGATTGGGATTTCTTTAAGTGGAGCATGTCCAACAGCTCAGGGTTTGGCATGGCCTTATATGTTAAGCAGAGATAGCCTCTGAGTAGATGATATGCCACAGAATATAGGTGGAGTTTTTTTAGACAGTCAACATAGGGCATCTGCTTTAGGCCTGTGATTCTTTTAGTGAGGTATTTCTGTGGCCTTTCTAGCTGTTGCAGATGTCTTGTGGGGTACATACCAAACAGGGCATTGTATTCTTTAATGGGTCTAATGAGGGATGAGTACAGTGGGACAATGACCTCGTTTTTTTCTGGATGAAAAGCCCTTAGTGGTGATGTGTGCCACTTAGAAGGATTTCCTGACTGTTGTGGTGATGTGGTTATCAAAGGTGAGACCACTGTTCATCTTTGTCCCTAAGTCTCTCATCACACTTTCGGTGTTTAGTACACTGCCACCTATGTGGTATTTCATGGGTACATGTTTTTTCCCAAAGGGGATAACGATACATTTCTTGGGATTAAGCTTGAGCCCATGGCTCTGGCACCAAGCATCTGTTTCTGTAAGGCCCTTTTGTAGAATATCCACATCATTTGGGGATTCAATAATGGTTCCCAGTTTGCAGTCATCTGTGAGCTTTGTTAGCCAGCGACCCTTAGTGTTGGCCTGTACTTCAGAGAAGTAGATGCCAACCAAGAGCGGTCCCAGGACTGAACCCTGAGGTACTCCACTTGTCACTTGTCTGGAGCTGGATTTGGAGTCGGCTACTTTTACAGTGTGGGTTGATGTTGAAGGCCTTGGCGAGGTCCAGATAGACTGTGTGGACTGCCTTACCCTTGTCCACAGCTCTGGAGACTGATTTGAAGAAGTCAATCAGGTTCAGGAGACAAGACCAGCCCTTCACGAACCCAAACTGGGTGGGTCCAGTGTTTGAAAGTTGCCAGTGTCTTTGTTTATAAGTTCCATGACAATGCATTCCATGCTCTTGCAGATCAGGTTCGTCAGACTGATGGGACAGTAGTTCCTGGGAATCAAGGTCAATCCCCTCTTGTGGAGTGGGATAACTGCAGCTAAAACACAATAAAACAATGCGAATTGTAAGGATGTAGCTAGCAAGTTAGGCTGGTGCACGGCAAGCAAGTAGGTTTGTCCAAAAACAAAAAATGCCAGCACCTTGGAGAGTCAAACAAAAAGGTTTATTTAAACTTCAAAAAGCTGGTGATTAGACCGGTTTCAGCTAAAAGCTTTCCTCAGTAATACATCAGTGAAGTTACAAGAAGCCCTTTTATAGCTGAAAATTTATGAATCCATGACATCATTTCCTGTGATTAATTGAATAAAAAATATGTTATAATAGTGAATTGTCACAAATAACACATTATAAAAATGTAATCTACCCATGTGCAAGTATGCCAAATGAGACAAAACTCCTGTAATGAAAAAGTCAATTTAAGAAAACAAAAGAATAGAAAATGTGACGTTATACAATAAGAATAAAATTACTTACTGCAAACTCATAGTTTATCATTTAGCCCTGGGGGAAAAAGTCCCCCTAGTTTAATAATCCACCTTCTTTCTTTTGTATTAAGAATGTCATGCCATCCTGATTTGAAAGAGCGATCCCCCATAATACGATCAATAATGGTGAAAGTAAATCTTGCATTTGGATGTTTAGTTGAATGTTTGTACAGTGCATTAGTAATTCTGTGGTTTCTGATGTCCCCCAAGTGCTCCGAAATTCTAATGCGGAACTGCCTGGATGTCTGGCCGATGTAAAATGCCTGGCATGTACAAGTGGCTAGATAGATTATCCAATCTGAACTACAATTTCCGAAGAAGTTGATGTCATATACCTGACCTGTATTCTTACTAGTAAAACTCGTGGTTTTAAAAATATAATTGCAAAAGCTGCAATGGCCACAGGGGAAGTTCCCAATCAACTTATCCCCAGTAAGTGTCCTTTGTGTATAGTTGTCCTACTTGATTTTTGATGTTTTTTTGTAATGAGAAAAATGGGTGCATAGGGATTTCCCCTTTCTGTAGGAGAAGTAACAACGTTCTCCTAAATAATTTTCTAAAAGGGGGTGCGAGTTGAGGATATTCCAGTGGTTATTGACAATATTGATAAGATTTCTACTATTACGGCCATAGGTAGTGACCAGTCTGCATACATCGGAATCATCTTTTTTCTTTCCTTTATTATATTCCAATAAAGACTCTCTAGGTATGGAATCACAGGTACGCACTGCCGAGTTAATGATTTCTGGTGAGTATCCTCTAGACAGATGCAGTGCAACCTAGAGCACTTGAGTTGTAGCAATATTAAGGCAAATACACTTTTAATAAATGCACTAAAATATACTCTATATTTCCAAAATGTTTGAGAAGCACAGTCAGAACACAAGGATATTCAGACAATTTTTTTTTTTTTTTTAAGAAAGGGAGAAAGGAGGAACAGAAGGAAATAAACTAAGTGGGTTGGCCTTCTCAGATGTTCTCTCGGTATTAGGTAGAATGAGCTAATGACACTAAACTGGGAGGAGTGTCCAAGATCAAATTTAGAGTAGGGGCGGGCAACTGCAAGGGCAGCAGGTATAAAGACAAGATGCCAGTAAGGAGGAAGGGTGGGAGAAAACACTACAGAAATGTTTATCGCAAGTCAGCCAATAGCTATGAAATACAGTACAAGTATGCAGTATACAATAAAATTGCTATAAATATCTAAAATAAGCAATAGCTACTACAAACAAGAAAAAAAAAACAGGCTACTTATTGCTATATATCGCAGATCAGCTGCTCCTCCTCAGATCAAAAAAAAAAAACACAACACTATTTTAAGTGGGGGGCTTCACCCCCCTTCTTAAATATACCAACTCCAAGATCGCTCTACAGTGCTGAAAACGGCAAAGTGATGGAAGCGGCCAAGCAACTTCTTTCCCAGGGAAAGAATTTGCTTAAAAGCCGCTTAGTCATTGAGCATTTTCAACATTTGCAGTTCGACGAAGACGCATTCGACAGAATGCATCTTCGTTCTTCTGACAGGAACCCCAGTTGTCATGGTTACATGTTCCTATAATCTCACATGTTGCCAACATTATGAAGTGTCAGTTGACAAGGTTACATCTCAAGTGTGACCTGCATTATGACATGTTCATTTGTCAAGGTTGTGTCTTAACTACATTCTTATGTGCTAACTAAATTATGATGTGTCATTTGGCAAGGTTATGTCTCATTGTATTCTCACATGCTACCTGTATGTGTCAGTTGCCAAGGTTATGCCTTAGTATATTTTCACATGCTACCTGCATTATGACATGCTATTTACAAAGGTTTCATCTTAACATATTCTCATGTGCTACCTGCATTATGATTTTATTTTTATTTTATTTATTTAACATTTGTTGACCGGGAATGTCCAACTAGGTTCCACAGATCCTGTTTTCAGTGGAGGCCCGGGGAGCAATGCTCCAGAAGCATGTCTTTAGAATGTGGGAGGAAACCGGAGTACCCGGAGGAAACCCACGCGAACGCAGGGAGAACATGCAAACTCCACACAGAAGGCACCCCAGCCGAGAATCGAACCGGAGAACCTATTGCTGTGAGGCGACAGCATTAACCGCTGCACCACTGCGCCGCCCGTCAGTTACCAAGGTTACGTCTCCCTAAATTCTGATGTGCTACCTACATAATGATGTGTTAGTTGCCAAGGCTGAGTCTTGCTATATTCTCATGTGCTTCCTGCATTATGAAGTACTATTTGCTGTGTTATGAGTTACTACCTTATGATGTGCTGCCTGGTTCTTGGCTTATTGTTTGCTAAGGCTACATTTCACTATATTCTCACCTACTGCCTGCATTATTACGTTAGTTACCAAGCTTATGTCTTACAATTTTCTCTTGTGCTACTTACATTATATCATGTTGGTTGCCAAGGTTATGTATTACTCTGTTTTATTATGCTGTCTGCATTATGATATATCAGTCACCAAAATTACATCTTACTCTATTCCCAAGTGCTTCTTGCATTTTGAAGTGTCAGTTGCCAAGTTCTTAGTATATTCTCAAATGCCACTAACAATATGACATGCTAGATGTTAAGGGTACATCTTATTATATTTTGTCATGCTTCCGGCATTATGATATGTAAGTTGTCATGGTTACATATTAATATATTTTCATGTACTACTAAATACCTAACACCACTGTTAACCCAGAAGACAAGACTTAAGACAACTCTTTAGTGTTAGTGTAACTTTATTTCATGCTTTCGTCAACAGCAATAGCCTTCTTCAAAAATGAATTACACAAAAGATACGTGAACTTAAATACTTGAAATAAAATCATGCTACCCAATCACAATAAAAATGCCATTAAAAGTATGTCCAATGTTAATTGTCACTCTGTTTAACCCTTTAGCATTTAAATGCCTTTAACCAACCTACAGTTTTTCAGAAAACATTTAATATTTATGGTGTCATTTAAAGCTTGTGGTTTGTCTGCCTCTAATGTTACTTGTCTTTCTGTTTCCTTTTGCTCCATCTCATTTTTATAATTTCCTTCCCTTAAGTCATAAGGAATGTGTTCTACCACTGCAAAGAGAAACTGCTTATAATTAGTGCCCCTAACAGTATGTTTATATAGGGCATTATTTTCATTCTTTGTTTTATACCATAAACATGTTCCTTTATCCTGGTGCCCAACTTCCTAATGCTCATTCCTATATAGTAACTTGGACAACTTAAACACAAAGCTATGCATACTATCCCTTTAGTCCGGCAAGTATATCTTCCAGGTAAATGTGCTAGCACCACATACAGCCCTTCAAATATAAACCTACAAGCACCACAACCATTGGACTTAAAAGTGCATTTGTTTTTGTTGGTATATGAAGTCTCAGCTTTATTGTGGTCATGTTGTAACATTTATTTAATGTTACTGTTCTTTCCCTGCATTCATTCCTACAATTCATCTGTGTGTTCCTGTTCAACACACACACTTCCACTGTGTGTTCATTGCACGTGGCAGTCCATGTCCCGTTACAGATCATATCACAGCTTCAGCACAGAATGCCAGAAACAGGCTATCACAATACTCCGCACTGTAGATACACTGTTCTGTAATGTGTTTGAATCATACACTTCTAATTCATACCTTTCAGCTGTCCAGATATTCCAAGGAGGTCCAGATGTGTTCCTTATTCAGTTTGTGGCTTTCTGACATATCACTGAGATGATTTCAAGACTGACTCACTATTACATATGAGTTCATACCTCTTAACTGTCCTGATTTGTGCAGAATGTCCAGTTTTTGTCTCATATTTTTGATCTTTTCCTCATAGCATTTTGGTTTACTGGCAAATCATTGGCAAGTCATTGTGGATTGAAGTCAGAAAATAATGACAGACATTTGAATTTCAAACTTCATGCTATTATTCATTATTCATATTATTCTATCAACTTTCTAGGTTTGTAAGAGCAATATTAGAATCTGTCCCTATTTTTGGCCCTTTGTCCACCCATTACTTATGGCTTTGTCCAGATTTCTCGCTCTAAGATGTTGAGAGTTATGCTTGAGTTTCATTCTACAGCATTTGTATGTGACATCTATGTCAAATATGACCCTATTTCTAGTTAATTGTCCCCGCATTATGCTGGCCTTTGTGCAGATGTGTTGAACTAACAGCTTGAGAGCTACCTGTGAAGTCCTGGTGATTATTGTGCATTCCACACAAAACCATAGAGTTGGTCTTCTTTATATAGAATTGCTATCTGCGTTCGCTTACACTGTTTCCTGGCCAGCAATACTGTTGCCAGCCATGAAACTTCAGATGCAGCACATGGCATGAATATGTATTATCCAGTGGTGCTTGCTGCTGTTTGCCGTGCACAACCACGCACAAATGTAAACTCCATGTAGGCTTCACACGGAGCCTACACAGAGTTTATTGAATCCTGGGAGATGTCCCCTGTGTGGCTAGATGAACCTTATCAGGACAGTCGAAATGAAATCTGCTACTGAACGTGCATCAAAAGTAGACATTTATGTGGTGTTTTAGTACTAATTGCCTAGTTGCATAGTTAGATTGCTAGCAAGGTTGAAGTTCTTCTGGCTAAATTCTAGTACCAGAAATAAAGCACATAAAGTAATCTTAACTCCCTTTTCTTTACCAAGGTTTATGTGTGTCATATTATCCAGAAATTTATTAGTACTGATTTACACAGATCATTATTTCCTGCCAGAGTGAGTTCTGCTTTACATTTAACCTAATGCAAATTCAGTGTTAAAATTGTAGCTTTGATATCACTCACCACACATCCTTTCATACAACTAACTGTGATAGATAATTGATCAACAGAGATCTCATACACATCTAAGCAGAGTCCCCAGTTATTGAAGCTTTGTGTCAGATATCAAAAAAGAGCTGACATGCGTCTCATTTCCTACTGCTAAGGACCATTTCTTTCTACAATCACCGTTTCATGCCCTATAGCACATGTAAACAATGTGTCAGGAGCAGAGGCGTGATCATTTGTAAATTTATTAACAAAATCTTGTCAATTTACCTAATTCTGAATACAATTTGGTTACATTGTTTTTGATCCTCCTTCCAAAGTGCTTTTCATTTTTTACACTTTTCTATGGGTGATTAGTAGGTGCATATACTTGCTCATGAATTACACTATTCATTTATTTTGACTCTGGTGTTGAGCTTCTAAAAGGTTGTTGAGTTATAACCACTTCATTGTCAACACATTGCTTTCATACATTAATTATTTGGCAACATTCCTCTTAAAATACAATTCTTATTTAATGTGCTTCGGTTTAAAGTGTAATACACTTAGTGGCAATGCATTTAGCTTAAATTTAACATACAGTTCAGTGCAAACACATGTATTCTAATGCATTGCTCATGCTGATTATGATAATCATGCAGAGAGATGTACACAGAACATACCTGTGGTTATACATGATGCTACAAGGCCATTCATAACTTCTGAATGGTCACTACAGCACTTTTAAATAGTCCCAAGAGAATGCTTCTGATGTCCCATCTTGGCTTCCTTAACCCTCAGTACCCCTAAGCTTTAGAAAGGCTTTTTAGAAAACTACACCCAATTTCAAGAATGCACAGAGTCCTTAAATGGACTGTTCTAAAATACACACAGACCTATTATTACACAAAACAAGTTGAGGAAATTAACAAACACAATGTTAGCAATTCTCTGTCCCTTACAAGGAATATGTGCAAAAATACAAAGGCTACAATGAAAGTCATTTTCCTACTTCTACCACATTTTATTATTATTTTCTAGGTCAGTTTATTCAAGTTACAAAAAGAGAGCAAACATTCAGTCTGTGTACCATATTATTAACAAAACAAGTATAGAAAACCATATTTAAAAAAAAAAATCATTCATTAGGTCTTTAGAAAGAAACAGATTTAGAGCTTTACAGTATCCTGCAACAGAGTCAGCTGGGAGCCTGGGCAATGTTCCAAACTGATGCCCCATCCACCCAAAACTTCATGAGTTCAGGACCCCAAAAAAAAAAAAAAAAACATATAGAGCTAAGGGCAAAAGAAAAACAAAACATTGTACAGTCAAAGGTATTCTATTAACACACATACCACAGATTTCAACTGTCCAGATTTTTGCCTTGCATATTTGGCGTGTTCATCATAAATTTTGTGGCTTTCTGGCAAATCACTGAAGACTGAAGTCACTGAAAATCAAATGTATGTCATTAGACTTCATAACCTTCAGAAAATACATGCTAACACAAATCCTGTTATTCTAGCAATTTTCTAAGTTTAGGAGCAATATTTAAAACCTGCCCTATTTTTGGTCCTTTGTCCCCCCATTATTCTAGGCTTTGTCCAGAGTTTTTGCTCTAAGAGGTTGAGCAGTATGACACACATGCACACCCAAACACACACACAAACAGTTTAAAATCATGTAATCATGTAAGATTGACTGCTGAAATGATCACCAACACTGTTTGCCACCTTGCAGTTGCCAAGACCATAACAAAAGTTGACACCATTGACTAAAGGAATGGCATATAAGCAGCTGTAATTTACAACATAGCTGCATAATTTATTATAATGGAAGTTTGAGGGACCTGAGGGACTGACTGGCACCTATTGTACGGTATCATATCCCTTAGCGTGCATCTGGAGCAGCTGCCCCTTTACCCAGCCTAGCTACTACTTTGTACTAAAGTCACAAATGCAGACATTTTCAGGACACATATCAGCACCTGTCAGTACATATGCACACAAGCAGTATATAGCCATCATTCTGCTCTTGTCTCTTTCCTCTCAATAGCCTGCAGTAAAAAAAAAAATGTCCTCCCTTGTCACATCCGTGATTAAAGCATGTTTTTAAAGATCTCTGTGTTCCATTGCCCTCATGTTAGCTAGTCCTCAAATGGTGACAGAAAAGCAGAGCGCCTCTAGTAGGTCTGGGTTCTGCATATTCAACTTCTCCATCTGCTAAGTTGCTGGGGTCAAGGAAAAATACAAAAATCACAGAAATTGATTTCCTTCTTATGCTTTCAGAGAGTCATACCTCAAATAAATAGTACCCCTGAATGCAAAAACTGAGGTTGAACACAATCATAGTTACAGCAGTCAGTCATATATTCTTTTTTTATCTAGAAGAAAAAACATGCTCAAGACACTTATGTTTCATTGATCAGATCTTTTATTCTGGAAGATGGATAAGTGTTTATCCACCTACCAGAATAAAACCTCTGACCAATGAAGTATAAGCAGCATCTTCAATCTCTTCATTGGCCACATACATGGGTCAGGTTGAGCCTGGGTGAGGCTAATGAGGGTCCAGTAGCCCCCATGAACAAAGCAAAGAGCTGGTCATGGGCACTGGAACCATTAAGCAAGGGGCAGGGGTCACCCTCCCACACTTTTACAGCTTCAAAGCCTGTCGGGAAAAATAAATGAAGTGGATTCGAGTGTGGAAGTTAAAGGAGGACCCATGCATCGCACGCTAACGTGGATTTGCATGCATAAATTAAAATAACTAAACTAGCCATTCTTGTTCTTTTATTGCTTTATGTTACAGCAGTTATTGCTGCCGCTATTTCATTAGTGCTGCCACGTGTTACAGGAGTTATGCTGCTAGAGTCATGCCGGTAAGGAGAGTTTTGTTCTTTTATTTGCAGGAGTTATGCTGCCCACCCCCGAGTGTTGATCATTGCTTCTCTTACCCAATACTGCTGCATTTTGAAAATGGACTGTCTGCAAATTTTTTTAGTGATGCTATCAAAATGTAATTTTTTGTCAGTATAATATTTCCATTGTTGTCTTTAATGTTGCTTACTATCAGAGTTTAGTTTAGCATTCTGTCAAATATTTAGGCTATGGATCAAAAGTAGCAGAGATCGAAGATTAGTGTTCTTGTTTCGGCTTTTCCTGGTTAGGGGTCGCCACAGTAGAACTCCAGTCTGCTAATGATTGGCAGTAGATTTTTATGGTGCCAGCTCACTGCCCAACCTTCAATGAAGGCACGCCCATTCACACATGTCTTTTGAATGCCACTTGACCATGGGGAGGACATGCAGACACCACACAGAAGGTGCTACAGCCAAGAATCGAACAGGAGAACCTCTTGCTCTGAGGCAACAACACTACCGCTGCACCACCGCAGTTATTGTAAAGCTGTTAATTTGCTGTTCTTTCTCCATTTTCAGTTAAAGCAAATTATAACCATATAATGCTTTTATCATTTGTGTGGTGAGATTTTATGTCTAGAATATCAGTACTTTTATAGAGTCCATACAGACAAAAGTCATAAGTGAACTGGGAGACAAAAGTACACCTCCTCCTTTAATTGGAGAGCACTGTATAAAACTGATAATGACATTTGTAACTCTTGTTATTTACAAGGGATTATGTAGTGGCATTTAAAATCATAAACTTAGATGTAAGAAATTGATAATGACATCAGTATTTCACAAGATAGTTGTTTGCTTGTCTTTGCCTTGCTGTTCAAAGGAGAGACCACTAATTCCATTTTGCTGTGATAATGACTTTGAGGTGTTGGGGGAGATTGTCCCATCCTGTGTTGTCTGTCACTTTATGTTGTTGTTGTGCTGCAAAAGGATTGGTGTTGCAATGAAACACCTGCCTAGGTATAGTATAGAATAAAATGTGATATGGAGTGTGAAGATTTGTGTATGGGTGAAACAGGTGAGTAAGTATAGAGGATGAATAGACTGTAATAGTTTTAAGTAACCATCTGACAAAATGTCATTTTTTAAAATATATCTGCCATTTTCTGTGTGATATTGTTTATTAGCAAACACATCTTTGTTGACTAAGTGCTTTCAGACATGCTAGTTATCAGTGAGACCTTGTGACATAACTGTCAGAACTGTATTTTAGAAAATCTCCCCACCCTTTTGTTAAATTAGGCCTTTGAGACACTGTCTGACATTTCTTAGAGGTAATGGTGCAGGGCAGACAGCTGTTTACTTGTCAACAACTGAAGCATAATTACAGTGTCTTAAATTTGTATGCCCAGTCATTCAGTCATTAGGAATGCAGGGTACGCTGATTAGTGACTGCATCTGAGACAAATAAAAGGCATATGTTTGTAAATGCTAGCCAATTATTGACAATTTACATACTTTGTGAAACTAGTACTATGCATATGAATGTTTTTTAATGAAAAAAATTCTAACAAGCTCTAATATGCACATTTGTGATTTAACTGATGTGATTCATTTATTTCTGGTAACAGAGTAATATTTTCTTACCATGTGACAAGGGAACAAATATGTACCAGTATCTCATACTAGCACAACAATTTTACAGGACTGTCAGAAGCAAACAAAACCCCTGTCCAGTTTTACTCATGTGTGCCAACCCTGACCTTACTACTGACTTTAACCTCAACCCAGCACATTACCTTATGAAAAAACATGTCCTAACAATATCAATATTCAGACAAGGTATGTCTAAAGGTGCAATTACATTTTAAAGTCCTTTTCTTTTTTTAGTTTACCAATAATGAAAGTAAGAAAAACTTTTCTTTCCTTTTTCAATTGAAGTAGTTAAGTATCTGTTATTTATATGGTTAGATACTTAAATGTCAAGTCATCGATGTTATGTGCATCAATGATTCTGCACATTGAAATTAATGCATATATAATCTCATCAGGACTGCAGAAAATTAATGGCACAAAAACCCTGGGAATCAGAAATAGCCCCATATATGAATGCAAACAGCAGCGGCCCAAAGTCACAGTTTACGTTGACTTAAAATGCAGTTCAGAGAAAAGTTTAGCCACAGTGAGGAAAACTTCATTAACAGTTAATTTGCATGTCTCTGAAGTGGGTGTAGTAACCACTACTGCTAAACAGTACTTTTCAATGGTAATTACAAGTGGTGACCCATGCATCACATTTATACAGGCACCCTCCTCATTCACTGTGCCACACACATGCAGACATTTGTATTTGCATATATTTATACACACACACACACACACACACACACACACATATATATATATATATACACACACACACACACACACATATATATATATATATATATATATATATATATATATACACACACACACACACACACACACACACACACACACACACACACACACACACACGCACCCACGTGCGCACATGCAATATACACACGCACGTACATACAGTCTCTCATAGACACACACATATATGAAAGCAACATGAAACCCCATACACTCAGTCACACTCAAAGACACACTCCTTCATTCACCCCCTGCCTACACAAAACTAAACTATTGATCCCCTTACTAATTCTCCTACTGAGACAACTCAGGCAGACACAAAGTCACACTCAGTCTTCCAAGACCACTCCTACCCTGCAAACATGCTCACATGCTGCTGCACATGATGACATGCTCTCACATGTACCCCACCTCTACATCTCCATTTAAACCTGCTTAGTCTTACCTGCAACATACTCTCCCAGTGTGAGTATAATGGAGGAGCACAACATTTTGGTTGTGTTAATAACATGGCTAGCAATAATAATTTAAGCAGCTGAGTGATTTTCTGAATCACTGTGCTATTTAACTCATTTTCCTTAGGCATCTGGCAGTAAACACATGGCTAGTTAGTATTAGCCACTTTCCTGGCATGCCTCATTATCATTTAGCATGGCCATGGAGATGGCTCACCATGATGATGATTCTACTGACTGTTCAGAGTCACTGTTGTGGGCCTGTCTCTGAATTAGAAAGGACATCACTGAGTGGTCGGCTTCTTGTGTTAGGGTTTATCACACACATTAGCCCTTTCTTAATCCCAGGTTAACAATTCTAAGCAGTTATAAATCAAATCAACATATCCAAACTGCAAGCATACAAAATGTTCTTAATATGTAATTAATGAAAACATCAACAAACTTGGCTTAATGAAAAAAACATATATTATTTGAGGCTGATGTTGTAGGTTAAAACAACTTAAATCTGCTTCTGTAATTTATTTTGGTCTACTCACTGCTGCATGATGAGATGCCTGGCTATTGTCTAGGCCTTATTTCATAAGGCCTTCCTGACATAAAAGAGACCCAGAGGTATGACGTCTACATGTTAAAGGAATATTTGACAATGACAAAGCCTCTCTCACTGGTACATAAACCAGCTCAAAACATGGTGCAGCAAAAGAAGCAGAGGAGTAGACAGTGAAAAAACTGTTTATCACCAGCTAATGCTGCTGGATGAGAGTTCACACAGTGCATATGCATGCTGGTAAGTGGCAAATACTATACTACCCTATACAAATATAGCCTCAGTACCATAGTATGGTGTAGGCATAGAAACAGTCACAATATGAAATTGTATCTTGGCATCCCTAGAGGCAGTTCTTCACTGCCACAGCAAATGTGCAGAGAGCACCATGCTTGATCTCGGCACAGAAACTGACCACCTGGGATATCACAGTACCCGCAGTTCTTATGGCTGTTTCATAGCAGTTATGTTCAAAATGGCCTGGACGATGCCAGCTATAAGCAAAACTACTGCTGTCACAAGGAAACTCACCAGTGCTAATTTGAGGCAGCTCTGTGGCGACATGTTGTTTGTTCACCTGTAAGCCTGACCCTGTCTAATAGTATCATTTGCAGCAACAGTTTGATCTGGTTCAGACGCTTTGTCAAGAATCATTGCTTCACCTGTATTCAAGTCATCAGGTTTGCCATATATGTCTAAGGGGAGACTTCTTGCAAAAGTGGAAGACATGCCTCTAATATATGTTCATTGTTCGCCAACACTTCTGAAAAACAACCAATCCTACCTCCAACCTCCTGTCCTCAACTCTTTGATATCTTCTGGTTCTGATAGCTACCACCTCAAGTAGCTCCTTATGGATGACAGTCCCTTTCACAAGTCTTTTGGTTATATACATGTATACATACAAATATTGTAACTGCGTACCTTTGCTGAAGGCTGATGCATCTTTTATATGTATACTTTAAGCAGGATCAACAGCAAGTTCCACTTCCCACCAGCAGATAATGCAACTGGCTATGAGCCAAAAGCAGTGGAATGGAGCTGTGGAGTCTGAATCAGATCCACCTCTGTTGATAATGCAGTGCTCCCCACATTCATGAAAACTGTGCCAACCCCCAAACCAGATGTAACAGCTAGCTGTTAAACACAGAGCTTCACATATAATGCTTGCATGCAAACATGGGAGACTAACCCTAATCAGTTCAGTCATGCAGGTCTCCAAAACTATCTCCAGACAACTTAGCAAACAAGATAATAAAAGTCTTTAAATGAGCGCAATCTGTATCAAAGTCAGTATGAATCTCAATTCTCCAAAGATGATTGAAATGTAGGATAGTAAGTTACACTCAGTACACAGGACACCTGTTGGTGGTGTTCATGGTCCCATGCATGCCACAGTCATTAAGAAGTGTTGTGATCTGGTGGAAGAGCTGGCCTGTCTTATTACCCTATAGTTGTTTGAGTGTGAAGTGAGCAAGGTTTAAACTCACTGAGTTCAACTCATCCATGCTGAGATACCAGATCCATGGAACCCATAGGAAATCACCTCCAGTGCTGTTTCTATTTGCATACCAGCAGTGATTCAGTTTGTGCAAGCTTTTCTTTTGTCTCACCAGTTGTACAACCATAAATTTAGTATATATAAGTAAGGGGGGACTAAGAAGCAAAGGCATCCATATACAGCATACAAAGGGGATGCCCCTTGCAAAAATACTTTGTTTATGGTTTTCATTGAGCTCCAACCAGTGTGTTCACAGAATTTGAACTTAATGAAAAGAAGGGGAAGCAGCATAGCTTCAATGAGGGAATAGGATATAGGTTGTAGCTGTTATTATCTGTGAATAATAGGTGTGTTGCAGGCAGATGCATATAAAAACAAGGCGAGTATGTACTGAGTATTTGCAACATGCTATTAGCCTATGATGTAGTGTACATTTCTTAGATGGCCTTCTTACCACATTAACCTTTATACGTCCATGTAAAGACCAGGAGGTGCTTTTTAGCTGTGAGCCCTTCTATAGGTTGATCCCATCTGTCTGCTGAGAAGCAGGACACATCTATCTTGTTTTCCAATGCACCCAGTTACACATATTTGAGTCTACACTGGCACTACTTATTGGAGCAATTATGACCATAAATAATATTTACATGGGAAATCTATATAAAATCTTATATGATGCTGTGTGGTCATGCTACCAAACCAACCCCGTAATGAAGGGCCATCTTCATAGAAAGGCACTTAGAAGATGGCATTTTGCTTGTTAATGCAATTATCCTGGCATCTTGTCTGTGCCCCACAGATCACACAGTTAAATGAATGATACAATGTAAAGCAACTGTCAAGCAAATTACAGTATGAAAGCATCACATATACAGCAGCAATAGTCAATGTGCATGCATGTAACTATTTTAAGAATAACATCACTGTGCAAATTATGCAGTCTTACCAGGTCACAAAATAGAAATGGCAATAAAACCACAATAAAAGATAGTTCTACACCCACTGTGTAGACAACCCATTAAATGTACAGCCATGGTCAGCCCCTGTTAATAACATTTGCATCATTACTGCTGTGTTAACTGAAACAATTATTTTCCATCTGTTCTTAGATTATCACTCAGAGCAAGGTAAACTGCACAATGCCCTAGAAAAGCACCTGCCAGCCTTTTTTAATTTCTTGTTTAGCAAAAGCACATCTGTGCAAAAAACTATATATTGTCAACAACCTTCACTCTGCAGGTGTTTAAACAGCTCCCACTTCTATACTACTTGTGTCACTGTGATCTTTGGAGCTTCCCAGGATAAATGAGGTTTGCAACAGACCATTTTGTCCAGGGACATCTTCAAGGTGAGGGGTTAGTTAGAGTTGCAGGATTTGGGAGGATAGGGGTAGGATAGGGTTAAATAGGAATGGATGAGGTTTGGGAGGAAGTGAGATAGGTGTAGGGAGGGGCTTAAAGGATGTTAGGCAAGTGTAACTGGATTAGGAGTCACATTTTGGTGTGAACTTGCTGCAGTGCAGGTTTATGTCCATGACGACCGGTGGTAGACCTTGGATTAATAATGTGTGCAGGGAAGAAAGTCGGTAAGCTTATTTTTTCTGTCAGCTTTCCTAGTTGGTTAGTATTAAAGCATGTGGGGGGGGGGTTGAGTATTTCAGCAGTGGAGTGGGTACTTTAGTAGTTGTATTCTGAGAGGGATCTCTGTGGTAGGACTATATAATAATGATATACCAAAAAAAAGTATATATATATATATATATATATATATATATATATATGGATCTAGGATTTTTGAGCGAAAGATCAAAAGCCCAAATCCATTACCACCAAACACACTTTAATGAAAGCACTTTCATCGAAAAAGTGCTTTTGTTAAAGTATGTTAAAAAACCCCCCACAAAATCTACTTGAATGCAGGGGGGCAAGCCCCCCTGCACCCCCAATGTGGGGGGCTGTGCCACTCACACCCCCCTACTTTAATATTCTCACTCGGAGGTCGTACTACAGTGGGGAAAAGGGAATTTTCCCTTACCACACCGTAGTACAACCGGAACAACAAGCAACTTACATGAAAGTGCTTCTTCGGTGAACAGCAGTTTCACGCAAGTATGCTCACCAAATTAGGGTTTGGTGAAAGATGCAGTCGAGCATCTGTACGGATCCCATAGATCCATAGATATATATAAATATATATATATATATATATATATATATATATATAGATATGTATATGTATATATATATATATATATATATACATATATATATATATATATATATATATGTGTATATATATATCTGTATACATATATATATATATATATATATATATATAGTAACTCAGCTGAATGATAGAGGCTTGGTAGGGCATTATTACTAGTCACTGGTGGTGATGGGGTTCTGTAACGTTCCCTGTGTTGTGGGCTTTATTCTCCCAGTATACAGCATAATTTTGTTTTTCTAACTCCTTGCTCGACAAAGTAATCGTTGGGGGTGATAGGGCTCCATAGCATTCCCTGTGTTGTGTGGCTCCATTTAAGCTGCAAGTAGTTTTGATGGGCTGTGAGATTTGAGTTACTAGATGCCCCTGCGCATGCATGATACAGGAATTCTTGTATTAACCTGTAGCAGTTTTTGCTCAAACATCTTTTTTCTCTCTGTATTCCATACAGATACTGGGTATTTTCGCTGGCTTCATTTGCTGGTAGCAGCCCTGCCTTGCACTGTGGTGCTGAGGGAGCTGTTCATGGCTTGGACACAGCTGTTGGTGATCTCGTTGAAGGGAGGCATGGTGCACATGCACTGTGGCAACCCGGGCCATTGGCTGTGCTGGTGGAAAAAGGAAAAAAAAAAACAGAAGGGAAAAGAGACAGAAATGGGGGTCATTGCATTGGCATGGAGCCTGCAGGATGGATTTCTGAGGTAAAGGGGCTGTCTCTTGAACCCGGGCTCATGTTTGAGCTTGTGGCAGGCAGGCATGCCGGTGGGTGGACAGGTGAGTGTTTTGGTGCTGTGGGTTCCGTCTGTTTTGTTCAGCTGTAATCTGAACTAGCTAGTTATGAGGATATTTGAAGAGATGTCCTCATCCACTCGTGTGTGTTTTTGTGTTAATGGCCATATCGTGGGCTGCGAGTTCCATGGGGGGTGGGGGGGTTGCTACCGCACATGCGTGGTCTAACGTCATCATCTAATATTACTAAAAAAATATATATATAAAGAGAGACCACATGTAGGAGAATGGTGAAAGTGGACTAGGCTTGTCTCTCAACTGTACAATTGTTGCTGGGTATCCTACTGTCACCTCATCACTGATCAGCATGGTGAAAAGTGGACCAGGCTAGTATGTGGCTTTATTCTAGTTCAGATCTGGTTTGGCCTGTAGTTTCTATATGTTTAGGAGGGGTTAGTCTGTAGTTACGGGTCTGGTGTTCATGTTTAGGGATTATAGTTACTGTCTTTGTTGGTTACTGGCCAGGATGAGTCAGTAGGTTTTGTATCTCTGTTTGCTAGTGAAATTATATTTTTTCCCTCACTATGAGCTCTAGAGTGATATTAGCACTTTAGAGTAGATCAAAGATGAGGGAGTTAAAAAAAAAACGTAAACTGCCCCCTTCGCTATGTTGATTGATGCTTGTCTGTGTAGATGTCAATGCAGATTTCTGCGTTATGCTTGGGGGTGGGGGCAGGTGAGTCATTGTGGTCTCGCTTATGATTAGGAGCACATGTACAAAATAGTGCAGCATTATTTTGTGAAGTGTACAAAGAAAGGATGCCGTGAAGATCATACCTTTCAAGTGTACCTCATTGCATGGAATGTTCCACATTTGGGGGTCTGCAAAAGTTTGTGTTCCTCGAAGTTCCACATTGACAGGGTCTGTCACACATTTAGTGTTAGCAGCATTTTTACTGATATCAATGGTAAATAGAACTGAATCATATTATTTCATTAAGAGACTTGTTCTTTAAGTAAACATATCATATTTTAGCCATCCTATGAGCTTCCTAGATGGAGCTGTTGGTAAGCTCATGTTTAGGTGGAGGGGGGTAGCTTCTTGGTGGATGGCTTTGGACTGACCCGTTGGATGGAGGCTGGCATTCCAGTTTCATTCTGATTGTGTGGGCCGCTGTTTTGTTGGTGGTGGGGATAGGTTTTGTGAGGGTTTTATTGGATTTTCGTGTTTTGGGTGTGTGTCAAGTTGGGAATGGTTGATGATGGAGGCCACTGTTACTGTCTTGAGGTGATTTCCCGGGCCATCAGACTAATGGTTCATTGCAGTGGTGGTAATTTTCATGGGCTTTAGGTAATGGGGAAAACGCGTGTTGAGCATGTGCGGAGTGTGGGGGTGGTGGTGTAGATCACATGAGACTTGGGCAATTGGAACAGTATGCTAAGCATGTCTCTTGGCCTTGTGGTTCAATGTTAGGATATATTTTAAGTGCAATCAATGGTAATATAACTAAATCATATGAATTAGCTAAGGGTATAAGTAAAGCCAGCATATTTTATTTACCTTATGACCTTCCTGGCTGAAGTTGATAGTAAGCCACATTTTCCCCATTCGTTCCACAGTATGAGGTCTAGTGTTCCTCATTTTGGAGATGGCTTTGCCCTGGTTTCTTGCTGTAAGAGGTTGAGAGGTTTGCCCCTAGAGGCCAGGTTAAATGTTGCTTACATTTTACTTGTGGATTTGTGGCCTGGCTTCATAAAGCTGTTACCTGGAGCAAATGTGGGGTCGTAGGGTACATCTTAGTTACACAGTTCTCGCAGAATGTCTTGATTTTTTTTTTCTCATGATTTGTACTGACTGCTTGGAAACACAGCAAAGTATTTCTAGCTACAGCCATTTTACATATGAGGTGAGGGTTTGTGCTTGTACAATTAAGTACTAAAGCAGGCGTCTCATGCAGTTACCCTTGGGAACCTTGTTTAGTAAGCATGGGGAAACTGCTTTATTAATTTTAAATGCATAGAATAGTTTATTGTTGCCCTTATCTCATCAGGTAAGCACTAGGGTGAATTATAATATGTCATACCTGGGGGGCAGCAATATTTGGAACTACTTGACAAATCAGCTGGGTTATTTAAAAGGGTATTGACCATATTTCAATGGTACAGATTTCACAGAAGGCCAAATTTGGCTCATATTTGGACAGTTTTGTACACATTGTGTTTCTGGTAGATTAGTGACAACCATAGTGGACTGAATTTTAGGAATTGGCAGACATGTGAGTTTGAGACGTCATACCCCACTGAAAGGCAGGTTAAGGCAAAAACTTCTCATACTCTTGACTTGAGTTTGGAAAAGCAATATAATTGGGACCTGGGTATGGGTAGATTCAGCTATGAGTTTTTCTACTCATATCAACCAATTGGATAATGATAGTTATAGAACTACAGGCATTATGGAAGATGTATAAGGTTAGGTAATTAAATAAGGACGTCATTGTTGTTAGCTACATTAGACCCTGACTTGAGTTTGGAATAGCAATATGGAAACCCTATAACAAAACAAGCATGATTAAATGGGGTAGTTAAATTTATCTTGGGTATTTGCTAGGGTCATTTAAAGCATAGCTTCAGTTATGGCTGCTGTGTCATAGATGTGAGTGGTGGTGGTACATTCCTTCCCATGTTGGCGGGATAGGTTGTCCTTGAAGATGTCTTGGAATGGGGGTTATGTATTTTAGATGATTTACATGTCTTTTCTTTCTTGCAGATGGGGTCTTGGAATGCTGCGGCTGTAATTTGGAATAGGTGGGTATAAGATGGAGCCTTTTCTTTACACATTAGAGGGTTTACTCTTCTCCTTTTCTTTGTAGATGGTGGTGTGCTAAGTACCAGTGGTTGGCAATGCATAGTGAATCTGCAGATGATGGAAGCAGTGGCGTGCAAGGAGATTACACATGGGGTGCACCAGTGGGCAGCAGTTACTGACGGAAGTAAGTGGATTTCAAACTTGTTGAGTTTTGGTAGAGGATTTACACTGCTAGTCAGAGAAGGATAGGCATTTGAGTTTTGTGCAATTTTTTCTATTACCTGTTCAGTACATTAGATTAACATTGGAAGCTGCCTCTGTTTTGGGCATTTGCATTCAACAGTAAAAGGGAGCAATGGCCATAGGTAAGAGTTGGGTGTTGCACAGGAAGGCCGAGATGGGCATGTGCTGAGATGACCAGTGGTCAGCACCCCGATTAAATGCCTTTGAAAGGTAATAGATGCTTTATGTGGATTTTGATGGTTGGACTAGTGTATAATGGAATTGGGGATTTTGGTGCTTGAGTGGTGTATAGGAGGTTATGTAAGGAGGTATGTTTGGGTCAAGGTAAGGTAGGACTAGGGGTGTGACGGTGCATGTACAAGTGGCTGTTGCCATTGATTTCTACAGGTGGGGTGGATGCGCAGTAATTAAAGGCATGGGAAGTCACTAGGTTACTGGTGCTAGGGCCCTTAAAGTCAGTTTATCTATATTTGTTTTATTTATGGTTATTATGCACTTGTATTTGGAGGTAAGGTATTCTGCTGGGGGAGGACGAGTTGATGTCTGGTAGATGGTGTTTGTTTTATACTCATTGAGGCATGTCAAGGATGGTGCAGCTGGGCAGTGTAAGGCCAAGGGAGGATAAGGTATGCTGAGGGCAAGTTATAGCAGGGTTTAATATTTGCTTAGTGGTAGTTTTAGGTTCTTACTGGTGTGAGGAGCAGCACCAGTTTCAGGAGTTGGGGTAGTTACTAGGTTAATGGCTCTAAGGTTTTGATGAACTAGACAGCCTCAGGTAAGTAAGATTCCTAAATCCAGAGTGCATTCCATGTTGCTCTTAGTCAAGAGGGACATGGGTGATTGTTGCCCATGTCCAAAAGGAATATCGATAGACCTGTGGGGGGGTGGGGAATTTACACTTCAGGTTTGGTAATAGGATATAATAGCACGGCTATGGTTGTTTTTTTCTTTGCCGTAATTATTGGTTAACAATGTTGTTGGGAACTAATTCTTGGGAAAAGAGTGGTATATTATTTATACAATAGGCCCCTCTGTAATGCAATCATTTGTTTTTTTCGCATGGGTATTACTTGTATTGCGAATCTGTCAGGTGTGGTGGAAATCTTACAGGTATTTTGTTAATGCATGTTAAGTTTTATTGGTATTTTGTATGCGATAGTGAATGCATTTTAAGCAGTTGATGAAGGAGATACACCAGTGATGATGCATACTGTCATTAAGAAGTTGTGATTATGTGTGGATGAAGTATTCACAGTTTTTTCTTTTACAGGTAGGTGGAAGGAAGGTGACTTTGACAGGTGAGACAGGGTGTCGAGGTTGATGTCGGTTGATGGAGTGGTGTGAAAAGAGGTCATGGTCTTCCAGCAAGGCAGTCATGTAATGGTTTGTTTGTTTGTTTTGGGTGGGGATCATCAGGATAGAGAAAAAAAAAAGAGGATATTGTACCTATCTCATTGGTATGATGGTATGCAATGATGGTATGCAATGGGGGTTTAATAACGAAGTAGTATGGCTTGTTTTGTTGAGTTGCTAGAATGCCATGATGGCTGTTGAGCTGTTTTATTGCTTATAAGGGATAATTAGTGTGATGGCGGGATTGCTAGACAACGGGATGTTATGATACTATTTTGGTTATTTTAAGCAGTGAAACGGGGCTGGGATTAGGCATCATGGCTTGTTCTTGTTTCTGTGTGGTTTCAGATGACAGTGGGCTTTGTATTGGTTGTCCAGTTGAAGGGTAATGATGGGGGAGTCATTAGAATTGTTATTGTTCTGGCATTAAGGAGAGCTCATTTGGTTATTACTGGATTGGGTGGTAAATGGGGTTGCAATTTGGTATGATGGCATGTAGTTGGCTGCGTGGTTTTTATAATGCTCTTGAAGTCTTTGTGGAGCTGCCATTGGTCATGAAGTAAGGATTATTTAGCTCATGTGCAGTGGGTATGCTAGGTTATCTTAGCATAGGTGAAGGGTCAGTATTTTGTTTTCAGCGGTTTTGGTAACTGGTTATTTTTGTTATGTGATATAGTTTTAGGAGTTAACTATATCCACCTTGGTTAGTGGAGATTGGGTACACCAAATGATGTTTGGCCGGATGCCTTGATGGTTTTTAGATTGCTGGAAGTGTGCTGCAGAGAGGGGGAACAGCCTGGTCAGGCTGGTGGGCAGAGAAGAGGGGAAGGCTTGTCCTCTTCTGTTCCCCCTCTGGTGATGGATGGTCAATTCAATAAGTTGGAAAAGGAAAGTGAGTGGTTGCGCTGCTTGACAAGTACATAAGTAAGTGGAAGAAGCTGCTTATTTGGTTGATGGTATAATGCAATAAATGGTAATGAAAGTGAGTGGGTACACTGCTTGATAAGT
Source organism: Protopterus annectens (assembly GCF_019279795.1). NCBI lineage: Eukaryota > Metazoa > Chordata > Ceratodontiformes > Protopteridae > Protopterus > Protopterus annectens. The sequence goes on from NC_056746.1 coordinate 1,561,451,015, forward strand.
ATTGATAAATGGTAACGGAAGTGAGCGGGTATGCTGCTTCATAAGTAGGTGAGTGGAGGTATGGATGCTGCTTACTGATCAGGATGAGCAGGTTTACGCTGTCCTGTCTTAAGATAATGTTACATGGATGTTATTTCATCTGTATCATGTTTGATTGAAATGAATATTAAGCAACATTTATGTTTATGGAAATTTAATAAAGGTCATCAAATGTCATTCGGTGTAATGTGTTTCTTGAAGGGAACCGGGACAAATAACACTTTCCTCTTGAACACTCCATTGCTACCCTCTCTTTCACAGAGATCATGCATCATATACAGTACAGTCTGCTATTGGCCGTCTGTTTTTGGTATCACACTCTGCAACTCCCCTAACAGACTTTTAAAGAAATGTGCTCTAGGTCCCAGTCAGAATTGTGTTGTAGTAGTAATCAGTGCTATAAGCAAGGTCACAAAAGTGAGCTTGATGTAATTCACATGCCACAACCAAGACTGAGATATATATATATATATATATATATATATATATATATATATATATATATATATATACAACGCTCAGTCCATAGAATCACAGATAATTTATTGTGCACAGCAGGTAAGCGCTTTCACATTCATTTTATCAGACCATACAATGCACACACCCCAATTAACCATTTAAATATACCTATGCAAATGCAATTAATTAATCATGACTCAGTCATGTTAAAAGGGAAATATATAATATATAATAATGAAGTTTTTATTCATATTTCTATATGTAGATATGTATTTATTTTGGTAGCATAGGCCAAGAAGTGCAATAGTGTTTACAATGCTATATATATTCTTGTGTAATAAGTAGTTAGATGGTATTATATAATTATGACGTTTTTATTTAGATTTATATATGTAGATATATATTTGTTATGGCAGCTTAGGTATTTCCCTTTTAACATGATTGAGTCATGATTCTCATATTTTATTTTGGTAGCGAGGCATTTGTTCTGTGAGGTGTTGTGCTGCTTGTTGGATATACATATCTATATTTATATATATATATATATATATATATATATATATATATATATATATATATCCGTGTGTGTGTGTGTGTGTGTTTGTGTGTGTGGCAAAAATGCATATAAAGTATTAACATATTTCATATTTTGCTATTTCTGTATTTCTGTTAGTAGTCAGTTTTTTGGTTGCACTTTTTGGTGTCATTCGCTATTATGTTATATTTTTATGTGTCCTTATGGTACCAAAACTAGTAACCAAAACAAACAAAGGGCTGACCAACACTGCAGCCAATCGTTTATTGAAATAAATACAATAGAAAACTGAGCACTTTTGTCTAAAATCAACTTCACTTAGATTTCATAGAGTAGTTTTTGTCTACCATTGATTATGCATTTAAATAAAAAATAACAGCCAATCAAATTGAGTGGCTACCACTGAGCAGGCAATGTCACAAATAGGAATTATGCGAGTTGTAGTATGTTACATTCATGAAGCACAGAAACATAAAATTCACACAACCATGATGAAGTTAAAATACAATAATAGTAAGTGTTATATAGAAATGCAGTATGAAAAGCAAAGTAAACAATATATACAATACTAAAATCACAATGTGATGAAGAAAGTGTGTAAAAATGTAAATATGATGAATAAAAAGATGCAAACCCAGCTGAATTACAATGTTTTAAAACCTTTGAAAGGCAATAAAATGAGAATCAGCGCATATATAAATAAATAAATAAGATGGTAGTCAATGAATGAAACGTATATTTAAACATGTTTATAAAATCAAGTTTGTAAAATGTGTATGTAAAGATATGCTTAAAAGCTCAGTGAAATGAATTGTAATTAAATAGTGCTGCCATACTACACCACTGCAGCTCTTTTCTTTAAAATACAAGCAAGGGGTAATGCTGTCATTAATACCCAGTGCTGATGACGCAGTAAATCTTAGCTGCCAGTATTGTTCTTTACACTCAATTAAATTGTCCAAATCACAACTCTAACTCATAGCTGTTGTCCTGTCAATAATAAAAAAATGTAAACCTTTTGAAATTAGGGCAATCAATTGTGTGCCTACAGAGTGCAGTCATTGTTTTCCTATGTTTAATATCATAAACGTGCTCCATAATTCTTTCTTTCAGCCTTCTAATTGTTTTCCCAATATAGAAAGTGCTGTATGAGCTGCATGTGGCAAGATACACTATAAGGGAAATGTTGCAGCCACACCTCCCTAGACAAGGAATGGTCCTGGCAAGATTTTCTACTGATACATATGGGCCCTCCCTAATGAACCTGCAGAATCTACAGGCTCCAGATGTATGCATAGAACTGCAGGTCCTCTTTAAAGTTTTTCCACAACCTGGCATTTCCAAAAGATAGTTAATGTTCCTACCCTTGGAAAAAGCAATCACAGGACTGACCCCAATGTACTTTTTGATTTCGCTGGGATAAACTAAGTCCCAGAGAAATGTAATAGTATGTATATAACATAAGGCATCCATACTGTAAGAAATGGTGAAAATGGGTGTAGTTCTAGGTGTAGTTCTATCAAAATTGTCAATAATCCTAGTACCCTCAGCGGCATTGAAAAATGCCATCAGGAGGAACAGACCTGATTTTCAAATAGATGAAAAGTGGTCTGTGAAATGTTTTACTACTTCATTCCTGATTTTATTTAAGAGCTGCAACTAATAACTTTTGACAAACATTACAATCAAAAGTCTAATTTTGTTATCAAAAATATTATCGTCAGATGTTATTCTAGAGAGCCTAACCATCTGGCCCTTGACCACCAACCTTTTCTGGTGAAAAGACTGACAGGTCTCAAAATGTAAGTAAGTACTGGAAAATATCTGCTTCAAGAAAATACTAGTGGAGTAGCATTCAAAATTAGTTTTCTTTTTCAAGTAGGATGTCTAGGTAACTGATCTTATCAACACTGTAAGAGTAGGTAAATTTAAGAAAGCTAGTGGAATTTTGACATAGTGAATGGGTCTGCTGCCTTGTTCTAGTATGCATTTCCAAAGGATATGCACATCATCCAGGAGCCTAAAATATCCATGGACCATGGAATGAAACTCAGGGGTGAGCCCACCCACTTTCTCCCACATGGCCAACACCATTTTACCATTTTGGCATATAATGGGACACAGGTCACACCCATGGCAACATCTGAAACTGCTTGTAATACTCTCCTTCATAATATATAATATTGTTGCTTAACATCAATTCAAGATGGGCAGTGACTATCCATATATCATGAGCAGACAATTGTGAGTAATGGGACAAAAATAAAAAAAAAAACAATCCATTCCAGCACCTTGGGGGATGACTGAAAAAAGGTCCACAACATCTACAGTAATAAAAATAATGTCATCATTGTACTGCAATGTGTCTAGTATTTGCAATAAATGCCAAGAGTCCTTCAAAATGTAAGACTCAAATTCTAAAATGGATTCACATTTATAATCCAAAAATTTGGCCAGCATCTCTGTCTTTGACCCTGTTGCAGACACTATAGGCTCAATGGGGTGATCATCCATATAGGTGTGGATTTTTGGAATACCAGAAGTCGATGTTATTTTTGGCTTACTAAGATTAAGGCACTCCCATTCCTCATGGTTAATGTCCTCCTGCATAACCATGTCCAGTAAGGTAAAATCCAACTTGGCATATGCAATGAAAATTTCATTAAGTGACACTTTAGCATATGTAACATCATTAGATAATAACAAAAACATTTTATAATAATAATCCAAACTATTCATAACAAGAAGCCCCCCCCCCCCACATCCCTGTTGGGTTTCATAATATGCAAACTTCTATCACATTTAGGTTTCCAAATGCATTCTTTATTCATATAATAAATTATTACATAAGGATTTCCTTTGACAAAAAGTCTTCCTATATTCTTGTTCACAAATGTTGTCAAAAACAGAAACCCATGAGTTAGGAGGAGGTATAAAAGTACTTTTCCTTTTGGGTGGACCTATTTCAACACCCCGGTGCGATTCTCAGCTGGGTTGCCTTCTGTGCGGAGTCTGCATGTCCTCCCTGTGGTCATGTGGGTTTCCTCCGGGTGCTCTGGTTTCCTCCCACATCCCAAAGACATGCTTCAGGTGGATTGGACACTCTAAATTGGCCCTAGGTGTGAGTGTGTGTGTGTGCCTTCTGTGGAAGGTTGGGCACTGGGCTGGCAACTCGACACTGTAAAACTCCACTGCCAATCATGAGCAGACAGGTGATCCGCTCTGGCGGCCCCTAACCGGGAAAAAGCCGAAAGAAGAAGAAGATTTCCTTTGTCTGTGAAAAAGCAATTTAAGGTTAAGACTTCTAACATATAATTTCAGATGGAGCAATGTGTAAACAATGTCATATTTAAAATTAGCAATGATGCAAAATCATTTCTTAAACTTGGACAAACATCCTGCAGAAATAGTGGTGTCAGATAAATTGTAAACATTAAAAGACTATTGCACACATTTACTTCTAATTTAGTCAGATTTGCAGTTCAGTTTCTTAGGAATCTGCCCCCTCCACGTCCTATCCCCCCCTGCCCTGAAAATTCTGAAAACTATTCAACCTTTGGGGTCTGAAATTGGTTTGTGAGCCATAGTTTAAAATTCTGTGTTGGATGGTCAGTATCTCTGATCTACTTATCGGGGATTCCTCTAAAACAATCCTCTGTTCTTCAACCACTGTTCACTCCTCCATCACTGAATCAATATTACCTCTAAAAGAATAAGTTCTATTTATTTGTCAATATCCAAGGCCAGGATAAGCCCTCCCCAGCCCATAATCTGAATTGTCCCGCTGTAGCTTATGGACTTTCCTTTCTTTGTTTTTGTCCATAACATTGTCTACCTTATGGAAAATTCCATAAAATTGCTGCTTAATATTAGTAAATGCAAGATCCATTTTAATGGCTTCATTTAACGCCTTAAGTTCACTGTCAAGTAAAACAGTCTTAGAATCATTTTCTCTAATAAGTCTAAGTAGAGCCATTGCTGTGTCACTGAATAATTTAACCAGTTCATGGCAGAAGGGAGTGCTAGGCTGTACTCCATTAGGCCATTTCAAAATACAGAGCCATATGGAATATGATTAGTCCACAGACATTCATTGAGATAGGAGCTTTCGAGATACAAGTTGCAAATTTTAAACAGATTTCTCTCAAATTTCAAAAGTTGTGTCTTAATAGTACAATCCATATTGTTGACACCAGAAGAAAAAAAAAAAGAAGATGCTTGCAACCATATAGCCAACGTGACTTCCTGGATGTAAGTATTACCTTGCACTTGGCCTTTACATGTTACAAAGAGGGATCAACATCCACGTTGTTGCTCAACACGACCTGGGCGTACGTCCTGGTGTGCTGAGAAAAAAAGTTCCTGGATGCTGTTGCCAACACCACCATTAACAGCTATAGAACTACTGTGACTATCTTGTAGGGGAGGCATGACAAATTTGGAGAGCTTCTGGATGAGCAAAGTTAAATCTCCCAGTAAAGTCATCCTTGAACAAAAAAAGGAAGGTGGAGCTGATAGGCCCAAAAAACAAATGTAACCAAACCAACAAAAGGTGCCAAAACTAGTAGCCAAAACAAACAAACAAACACAAAAGGGCCCAGCCAGCACTGCAACCAACCATTTATTGAAATAAATACAATAGAAAACTGAGCACTTTCATTGATTTTGTATGTGTCCTTATGGTATTCCAGTACATATTAGTGCAAGAATTGTCAAGAAAAGGTATATCTGTTGAAAAGCTGGATTATGCAATTTCCTGTCATCATGGCTGCTTGTGAAATTTAACTGACAATAGGCATTCCAGATACAAAAACTGAAGCATCATGGCAGACTATCCGAGGTATTGCAGAAAGCATAAGGTAATGGCAATGTTGTCATTTTTCATAAGTCCAACCTTACCTGCTTCTTAATTGATATGAAAATCCTGTTATCTACACACCGATCCCTTTCTTATTCAGATTAAAATCAAGATCTGTTTATGCTTCAGTACCAGTGCCTGATAGCCATTTGATTAGGTTCTAACCATCAAATCCCATTTGAAGAAATTTGTCCCTGCTTCCAGGTTGTTTTGATGGGAATGTAAACACTGCAGAATTACTATTTGTGGAAGATTGTCATGCACTGTATCAGAGGGGTTCTCCTTTTCCCACTATTGTATGACAGTGGAGGTAGTATATTCAAGCAATAATAGTATGAGAAGGAATACTCTGCTATAACCAGCACATGGTGGTGGAGAGGGCCTGACCCTGCCTTGCAAAAGCAGTGCTTTTGACTACTGCAGTGACACTTTAGATGAGTTGTGTTTTTAGTCAATTGAATTTAAAATATCGGTTTATAATTTCTTTGATTTGTCATCTCTCATAGAAGAAATACTAAAAATCACTCTCAGTTATCTATGCCAGTGCTACCCCCAACTCCTGTGTTTCAGTTGCTAAAGTGAATCTGTAGTTGTTTACTTCCAGTATCAAATTTCAGCTCATTGCATTGCTGAGCTGAGGACTGAATTGTAATTGTCAAAAGATGAGTCTAGGCATCCAGCAGTACACCTTTTTGGACTTACGCAACTTATTTCTCTCACTAAAAGAATACAAAAGGTCTCTGGTTATTATAGTGTACCAAGCTTTATCTTTAACCTGCTCTTGGCAATATTAATCATGGTGGTATGAAGGAAAACACATTAGTAACCATTTTCCTATGTGCGCATTGTGGTACAATAGCAAGTTCATAAAACAGGAAAATTATTCTCTTCAAAAATATGAGAAGACTTAATCCTCAGCAAGTCGGTATTGTCTTACAATCCATACATTTTGACTTACTAGAGTAACTGCTGCATAATGACACAAAAAATATTTCACTTCAATCATATTTTTTGAAGGCTTTCCATATTATGGATCCATTTCAGGAGTGTAAAATTAAAATTTCCTCTCTCATCTCAATCACTCTAAACATTAAAGCCATCATATCAGATAGATGACATCTGTGGACCATATAGAACACTAAATGAGATTGTCTTTAGGGCTCTAATATTTCCATGATACTAGAAATCAGATTAAGTCCTCTTTTCTGTCTTGCAAAATAACCTTTTTCCTGAACCAGGATAAAAAGCATTAAAATGTTTTTAAATATCATTGCTCAGCTCATGAATCCTATCTATATGCCTCCTTCATCAGCTTAACCATGTCAGCGTACATTAGTGATCCAGTTAAGGAATTTGCCACTAATGTTCATAAAAGCACTACTATTTCACTGTCTTACTCCCAGTGTCCAGTTCACACATTTAAAACTTTAACCCATACATGGTCCATAAACCCTTTGCAAATTGTTACATTGATTAACCTCTCCCAGCATCCCACTATTTACTTTTTTAATTTTTGAAGTTTAATTATGACAATTTCCATGAACTTAAATAAAACACATGATATTATATTACCATTCCCACCTTCTTCTCTTAGCAATAAAATAGTTTTAATGTCATATATATTTCCATCATTATCATACATTTGATATTGCATAAAGAGAGACCACATTCTGCCAAAGGAAAGTTCAAAATTGCAGGAGATTTCTGGACAGACAAGACTGAAGTCTGTGTTATACTACCTGTGATGTATAAATGTGTGCATTCATTTTCCAAAACAAAAATAATTTAAACACAAAAATCAAAAAAAGAGGAAGTGAATTCAATACTATGCTTAAAGAATGACATAATTATTGAATTTTTTTCCAGACACATTTGTATTTTAGGATAATTCCACCACATATTTTGCTATTTGACAGCAGTTATACCAAAATAATTTTAGAGGATCAGCCTAGCCAAGCCTCCCTGACATAAGATAGGTCACCCAAAATAAATTTTTTTGCTGTATTGTTCTATTTCTAAATTATTTGACATTGTTTTTTGTGATCAGAGAGCTGAAAAATTTTACATGGTAAAACTGTAACCATTCCAGATTCCCAAGAGTGGATTATTAAAAAAATAGAAACATAATTTTGAGTGGTTATGAAAGAAGCAATACATTTTAAAACATTTTTGGATTGTATAGCTTTGGAGTATTGTTAGGTGGAATATGAAAAGTTAAAATGATTAGTTTTAATTTGCTATCATGTAATTCATTTTAAGTGCACTGACATTTTTAATTTCTGCTTTAATTAGCTCTATGTTTATTATTTTCATGTTGTTAATGAAAATAATTCCTTAAAGGAGCCTGAAAAGAACTGATATTTACTCTGACCTAACAAATTTAATACATTTATATCCAGCCATAGAAAAACATATTCCTCAAATTGATCTTATATCTGTTTATTCAATATAAAATTGTTATCAGATGCATGTCTAATGAATTTCTTAAGGATAACAAAACCAATTAAAGTTGATAGTTCGATTGTAATTTGAATATAAACAGTATTTTTGAATTAGATTGATCATATAATTTCTAATTTACAAGATTTTTAACAAGACATTGTAAAAGACAAAAGAATGAGGGATCAGTAATATTAAATCCAATCATTGTTAGAGGATGAATCACAATTCTCCAAGGGTTTTTCATGAAAAATAATACTCCAGATTATCTTAACTTTATTAAACCATTTTATGTCTGGAGGAAGAATGGAATGCTGTAGAAAAAGGCAGAATACAGATAAATTTAAGTTTAAATAAGTCAGTTCTGCTAGCGAATGATATATTAATGCTGCCATTTAGTAATAGCATTATTCATACTGTTGAATTTGATTCTGAAATTGATTTTGCTTTAAAAGGATAAATCCAGCCTAAACATTTTATTTTATCTGTAGAATGTTTTATCTGATTAGTATTTTTAGTATAAGAAGTTAATGGTAAGAATTTAGATTTATTGAAATTAATTGTATAAGTTGATATGTTTTTTGCAGTTCTAAAAGTGTGATAATATGGCCAATATAATTTTCTGGATTTTAAAAGTCAATAATAAATCCTCTGCATTAGTGTTTAATTTTACTATAAGGTTTTAATGTTAATTGGTTAAATTATAGTACTGTTTTTTTATTGATGCCAGGACTGGATTAATATTTAAAAGAAATAAAGTTTACCACTAATTTTCAAAGTGTCTATATTGCATGATCAAAACCTTAGATTATCAAACACCTAAAGGTCGATCACAAAACATCAAACCCTTAAGATCGAAAACAGCTGTTTCTACACAGTGAAACAATGCCGTTGGCCAAATTAGCCTAAGGTTTTGATCACATAATAGGGAACTTTTTTAAATAAAACAGCCCTGGGGATTCAATAAATTTCATGTAGGCTTAGCATGAAGCCTACACAGAGTTTACATGTTTGTGCAGCAATCAGCAGCACTAATTACATATGGAAGTCATGTACTACACATATACATAAACAAGCATAATTCTGTGGCCAGCAAATTGCTGCCAGCCAGGAAACAATGTAAAACAACATGGACACCAGCAGGCATGTAAACATATATTTACAGATGGGCAAACTAGGTCTGTGGCATTGCACAGAATGCCAAAATGATTACCAGGGTTGTGAATAAAACAATGTATATAGTTCTAACACATTACATTAAAATGCATATAGTGAAGAGTATTTTGGAAACCTGCTTCAGTCATACTGAATAAAAGTTGTGTAAATGATCAGTAAGGATACACAGACTGCATTATAAATACATAGGTGAAGAGTGTGTGTATTGAAAGACGACACACTGATGAATTATAGGAATGAACACAGTGGAAGAGTACAGGTGAAGCATGGTAATGTACAGCAGTTGAGGGCATAACAATGAAGATAGTTGTAGCATGAACACAAATCACATATTGACATGATATAGTACGGACTGTGCAGATATTGCATATTATTTGACTGTCACACAAGCTGACATATCAATGGAGAAGATTCTTTGTGATATAAGCAGCCTGACATGATCAATAGAGAGGACATATATCAGGGATGGTATATGCAATAGGGGTTAGGTGCATATTGTGAAGCTGTGGAAAATGAGTTGCCCAAATATGAATGTAATGTCAGCATAGGTCTCAAGCAAGCAGTATACATAGTAACAGGCTAATGGACAACAGTCGACAGAAGCATGCATAATCATGGACAATATCAGAATAATACCACCAGTATTCCCTTGTCTTTAATGTAACATATGTCATTGTGAGTGAACTTAGATGGTTCTGCAACACACTTGTACAACTATTATGATTTATCCTCTCTTTAATTTATAACATAAAATCACATAAAACCATATCAGGTTAAGCGCTTTCATCTACTGCCGTAGATTTCATCAGAACCACTTACACAATGGTAACTTGCCTTTTTATGTAGTATCTCATTTCATCAATTAACATGTAATTGAATAATCACATAATTGAGCTTAATACATTAATTAAATATTTTTAAAGTATTATATTTTTTAATGTAAATAGATAGGTTCATATTGAGGGAATCCAGCACTGTGCACTTTAAAAAGTTGATGATTTTAATGTATTAAGCTCAATTATGTGATTATTCAATGACATGTTAATTGATGAAATGAGATACTACATAAAAAGGCAAGTTACCATTGTGTAAGTGGTTCTGATGAAATCTACGGCAGTAGATGAAAGCGCTTAACCTGATATGGTTTTATGTGATTTTATGTTATAAATTAAAGAGAGGATTTATTCATAGCTACGTGCCAGTGCGGTGATTTTTCATACTGGGACTTGGTTCTGCCTCTAAGGGGGCTTTCATTTGCTTATTTGTTGGACAGACCAGTATTTTTTATCCAGTTACCAACTATTATGATTTGTCTGCACTCTATGAAGGGAATCAAACATATATTCCTCAGAATTTAACATCTGCTGTAGGTATTTGGAGGGACACTGTTATACCTGTATTTGAGATTATGAGCAATCCTGGCTAGTTGACAGGTGTGCATGGCATGTATATGGCACAATCCACACTGTCGCAAATGTAACTTATTCCATCAGTGCTGTCAATCAGCTATTGATTTACTGTGTGCATCACAAAAACAGGTATCACACATGCATCTTGTGTAACACCTTGATGGGGGTTCCACACCATCAACCAGTAATGTTTATGCAGCATATAGAATACTTAGGTATGGTCCATAAGATGTGTTGGAGCCCACTGTGGCAAATCTGGTAAACTTCAGTGCCTCATTCCTGGAAGATGTGTTGTGAGGTACATGAAAAAGGGTGCATTGTACTCAGTTATTGGTGTGATAAGGGTTGAGAACTATGGGACTATAATGCCCTTTGATGTGGATGTCATGCACACACTCAGGTGTTTTACATACAATGGAGAAGTCACCACTGCAGGCACATGCTGGTGTATTTTCTGCATACCATCACCTGAGTATGCAGGTCACATACCACTTGCTGTGCTGTCTATATTATAATTAGCTTGTGCATTTGATTTTATAATATAACTAATCTCACCATGAATTTTGTTTTGCATTGTTTATCTACTGTGTCTCTATTGCTGTGGCAGAAATCCTTTATGTGTGTTGATACTGTCTGTATTACACCAATGCAACACTTGGATTCAATGATTGTCCACAATCTGCAGTCTTTCACAAAGTAAGTTGGACAAAGGATGTGTAAGTCATTCTTGACATCTGAGACTTAAATAATGAACAAGAAAGGGCCTAGCACAGAACCCTGTGGTACTTATTTATCTGCCACATATGTGATCCAGTGGTCTACCCACTTGGTGATATAGGTGTGTATGGTCACTTGTGGCAGTTCTAAGTAATACGTCAGTGTGGATTTGTGTCAAATGCCTTGACCAGGTCAAGTTACACAGGGTGATACTGTTGTTACCATGCATGCCCTTGTTGATCTTCTTGAGGACATCAAACAGATATAACAGACATGATGTGGCCTGAACAAATCACACATCTGTTTCTCACATAGTCAGGACATTATGAGTATCCTTTTAGATAAGGTCCATGATGAATTGTTGGTCTACCTCACAGATGAACAGCGTCAGAATGGGCCTTTATATGCATGCATCAGGTGATGGTCCCCTGGTCAAAAGGATGCATGTTGATGTAAACCCTTTTATGGGAACATAGTCCATCTGGAAGCTGTGTTGAATATGCATCCAACAGTGTCTGCAAGGTCCATGTTGTGTGTAATGTTATAGGCAACCAGTGATGTTGTCAGGGCTAAGTGATTCTATGTTATTAGCCATACACAATGCACAGATAAGCTGCCCTCCTTAGAATAGAAAATGAGTAATATTTGTATTCATACTTTTACTGCTGGCCAGTGGAGACAGGGAGGTGATGTGTGAGACAATCTGTCACCTAGCAGATTGTTAATTTCCTGTGGTTGGGTATGTCTGGTGGTATCTAAATACAGATCTGCGCTTAATTGTGTATTCCACTTAACATTTCACATTTATTGGACTAAATGATTTGTGAAAAGACCTCCAAATACAACCTTGGTCATTCATCACATTCCAGTATTTACAAACCACAGTACTTAATGCATGCACCACAGCATAAGTCTAACTTTTACAGTGTCCAACAACACTTTATAACTAATGACATCAGCAGTGTCTGGTGAGAAGAAAATTGTAATAGCAGTGTCTCTCAAATGTCAACCAAGTAAATAAACACCCACACACACACGCACACCAATTGACCGCAGTGAGACTAGAACTGCTACCTAATAAAGTACACCAGCTAGACAACTCAGTATTTAATAGAAGCACCAAGGCACAAGTCTGGCTTTTCAAGTGCTGCTAGACAATTTATGCTGAATAACATCATCACTGGATGTTTGAGAGAAGATGTTGGGAGGACTGAATGAAATGGATGTGTAGGCATGTACAGCTGTGAAAATATTTGTACTTCATGGGACTGTAAGATACACAGTTACACTATTCTGACTATACACAGACACACACACACACACACACACACACACACACACACACACACACACACACACACACACACACACACACAAATGAACCACAGTAAGATTAAAGCACCTACTGAATTAAGTACACTAGCTAGATAACTCAGTACTTAACACAAACACCACTGCACAAGTTGGACTTGGAGAGTGTTAGACATCACTTTATAAGTGAGAAAATCAGCAGTGTCTGGGGAGAAGAATATGGTAATAGCAATGCTCTATATATTAGTGTAAAATGGTTTCTTGAATGTCAGCCACGTGACCACACCCACACAACAGTTGATTATAGTGAGACCAGAACCTCTGTTTAGCTAGGTGCACCTGTTAGAGAACACAGTACTTACAAGCACCACAGCACAATTCTGACTTTTATACTGCTGCAGGATAATTTATAGTGGATAACATCATCAATGGATGTTTGAAAAATATGATGAGGCCTGAATTAAATGGATGTGTAGGCATGTACAACTGTCAAAATATTGCTACTCCATGGGATTTACTGATGACTGAAGGATACACAGTTATTCTCTTTTAACTTGGCAGACAAACAGAAACACACACAACAGATGACTGCAGTGAGAACAGAACCCTTACTTAACTAAGAACACCAATTAGAGAACTCAGAATTTAAAACAAGCACCAAGTGCACAAGTATGACTTTTAAAAAGCTGTCATGCAATTAATTGTGGATGACATCATCATTGGATATTTGAGAGAAGATGTTGGGAGACCTGTATGAAATGAGTGGCTAGCCATGTATGACTGCCAAGATATTAACATTCTGCATGTTACCACATTGATGAGTGTGCAAACTGTAATAGTTGCTGTTCTGTTTCCAATGTGCAGGTATACTTTAAGAGACAACTTTACAAACTATATGCAAACAGCTGTCCACCTTACTACAAGTATCAGAAAATCTGAATGTGTTTTGTCAGTATAAACATTTACACAGTATATAAGAAAGCATTTTCTTTTAATTTATTTCTGTAGTGTATTTAATATAGTTAAGAACAAGTACTGAAAGATCAAGTTTCAGGTGCAGGTAACACATGGCTATAATGTAAATGTGTTATTTCTTTAAAAAGTGCATTCCCTTTGGTTGTGTTTTAACATGTACTTTCATGGGATGAAGACTAAATAGGCAGTAAACATATGCAATACATGCTAAGGTGCACTTTCTATAGTGCACCACCAAGTAGCTGATTTGCATGATCAATGGCAAAGTTTTTGCACATGTGAGATACACATTTATACCACTTTCCCCATTTATGCGCAATTAAGCAAGGAGCAAATGTGAGCACTGTGGATAGTACTGACTGTAATTAACACACCTGCTGCTTATCTGACTCTGTGACAGCCAGTTTAAGTGTATTGAGATTTTACTTTTGAGCTCAGATGATGCAAGGTTTAAATCAAGGAGTATCTAATACTTTTAAGTATGTATTTAGAAAGCAGAAAGCAATTAAATCATTATTTGTTCTACTTTCACTGTGTGTTACCTTAGCATGGCATGTTCAAGCAGCATTGCATGAAGGCAACCACAAAACTGAAGATCCATTCAGTTACCTGGTTTTGGTGCACAATGCCAAACTGTGCACAAACACAGAGGACAAAAGTGAAGGGCTTCACTGTTTCTTGTTCACGTATGTGTGTGGTGTGTAATTCTATTTTTTGGCCAGATTAAAGATGTTAAAATAGGGTAGATAAGACAGTGGTAAAATGGGGGCAAGCAGGGGGAAGAACAAAGGGAAAGCATTATAGGAATATGCAGGAGGGAGGTAGAGATGAACCATAGCTATCCACTTCTTCAACAGTGTAAAATGAAAATATGTACAAAATATTAGCTGAATTTGGACTGTCATCTCAACAAAGAAGGGTGACAATAACATAGTCATGTTGTATAGCCAATTGGAATGAATCAAGTGTGTTGAGAAGACAACTGTGTGAACCGGAGAGCTATGTATGGGACAACATTTTTTTGGGACAGGTGCCCATTTTCCATTTTTTTATTTTTACTTCTGTAAGAGAGGAATGTTGGGTAAGGGGCATAGTTATTTCTGGGTCAGGTATGTAGAGTAAGTGAGGAAGTGGATGCAGACAAACAGAACAAACAAGACAAGACACAGGAATAGTGAGGGATCCAGCAAGTTGGGTGACAACATGATTGGGGTTAGGGAGAGGACATTGGATGCCCATGCCCATCAAACACAGTGGCAGTGAGAATCTATTCATTACCCACAAAACTGTCATCACTGTCCCCTTACTCTGCTAGCTGTTGGAGAGTTTGATGTATTTTCCTATGGACCATAACAGAGTGCATCCTCTCCATCCAGTGTAGAGGTGTACAAATGGTGCTGTGCATAACCCTATGGACTAAGTCTGACAACCTCTGGTGGGTGACAAAATCCCCACCTCCACCAATACTCCCAAAAGGTACCACAGCACCTGCTGCTGGGGTAAATTTACCTGATATGGAGGGCCCAGGTAGTACAGGGACAGCAGAGACAGTACTGTCAGGTTTGGTCCTAGATGTGCTGGACATTTTTGCTGGAACCATTGGAGCAGGAACAGGGTGAGTCACAGTGGTTGGCCTACCTCCCTGTGCTGTAAAGTATTTTGTGAGTTGTCAGAAATTGATGACATCAAAACATTGTGACCATACATGCAAAAATAAAAAAGAGATAACTGTTAGGGTAAGGGAAAAAAGAGGTAATTAGTATTATCATATATGATATACAGTGAATTATTACAATGCAAATAATTTATTTCTACTTTTACATTTAAGTATATTTAATAACTACAAACTATAACTGATGATTGTTCAAAGTAATGTTACAATGTGCATATATTGCACAGATGCTTGATCAATTAAGTTAACAGCATGGCATTTATGCCACTTCTGTTGAAATTATTAGGTAATATTTTTAAATGATTTAACTATATATTAGTTACTTGTGGTATATGAACTCGCAATATCTGCCTACAGTATTAGAACTGATGAGTATAGCTGGCTTGTGTTGCAGACTGAAACATGCATGTTTGATTTTACAGTTAGGATATGTATGTTTAGTTTGTTGATACTGTATGGAAGAGCAATATTTTACATAAAACAATAGTTATGTGTGTTGCATACATACCCTTTGCTTTCCTCAGTCTATCCAAACAATTAACACGGGCTTCCATATCACCATCATATCCTAGTTGACCATGGAATAAACAGAAGAGAACAAGAGAAGAGCATTATGCATGCCAGTCTTGCCTATATGCAGCTGTCTAGCTAGTTTAAATTCTTGTGGTACATTAACTCACAATATCTGACTACACTATTAGAACTGATACCTATAGCTGGTTTGTGTTGCAGACTGAAATATGCATGCTTGATTTTACATTTAGGCTATGTATGTTTAGTTTGTTGCTATTGTATGGAAGAGCAATACTTTACATAAAACAATAGTTATGTGTGTTGCATACATTCCCTTTGCTTTCCTTAGTCTATCCAAACAATCAACATGGGCCTCCATAATCACCATCATATCCTAGTTGACCATGGAATAAACAGAAGAGAACAAGAGAAGAGCATTATGCATACCAGTCTGGCCTATATGCAGCTGTCTATCTAGTTTAAATTCTCTTTATCTGTATACTTACAAAACTGCAGGATGCCATCAGTCCTAAGCTCAGCCAGCCACTGGTTGAGTGTATCCTGCTTGCTCCTTTTCAGGTTATTAAAGTAATGCCTGTACTGTTCTCTCGTGTGTGGAATGTGTATTGCATTGGAGACAGCCTTGGCCAGACTATTCCATACCTCAGACTTGTACAGGGAGTTGGTATAGTCCCCCTGCAAGAGCCTTCAGCTGTGGTGTTTTACATGGAGTCCAGTAAAGATTCTGGCATCCTTGACACTCCACCTTTGAGCCCTAAATTGGACACCTTCCCTTTTACCTCCAGACACATCCAGTTTGGGCAAACAGCAAAAGATAACAGTGCTTTCCTCCAAATTGTGTTAACATGTTTACTACTAGTGTGCAAACCTGAGCAATTGTGCTGATTGTGTTTGCATGATGTTAAGTGGAGAGGAACAGTGCCAAACAGAGAGGAAAGCAGTTTTTGAAATAGTAAGGTTAATCTGACAGTTGACATTAATTTTATGGGCTGGCTGCTGCTGTAACTGTTAGTTGATTCAACTTTGTAGACAAATATTGGGGGCATAAATTTTATGACCTGACACTTTTTATGTAGCTTTATACACTGTTAAAATAAATTAGTACAATATAGGATTCAAACCTATGCATTACAGGCAAAAAATACTCTTCAGCATTAGTCATTTTTCATTCTTGACACAGAAGAAGCGCTTGATGGACATGCTCATTAATTATATATAAATGGGTTCACTTTAAATAATCGAATGTTCAGAACATCGACGTTCTGATCATCGAGAGCAGAACATCGAAGGTTTAAAGTGGAAGTGCCAGGTAAGTGAGATTGTGAAATGTTGGGTGTGTATGCAGGGCAGCAAGGTGCCCTGCATGTTGTGTGTGTGCCATCTGAGTGTTGGCGTTGCAGGTAGGGTACGGGGAATCTCCCATTTATCGCTACTGCATATAGCGGTAAACGGGAGATTTCCCTTACCCTACTGTAGTGTGATCTCGGAGTTGGAATATTAAAGTAGGGGGGGTGCAGAGGGGCGAAGCCCCCCTGCATAACATAGTGTTTGTGATTTTTTTCTTGTTTTTATGGTTCATTTTGAACATTCGATGTTCTGAACATCAATGTTCTGGTCTTGATGATCAGAACATCGATGTTTTGAACATTCAATAATTCAAAGTGAATCCATATAAATACACCTGACAGAGTGAGGGTTTAACCATGTATGTGTGTGACCTGACAAGGTCCTGGTTTATATGTTCATGTGTGTTTAGCTATCATTCAGGTCTGAAGGCCATCCAAGGCCAGAGAAGACAATTATAATTACAGAAACAGAATATTCAGTATACCCTCTGTCACACATATAATTCATATGAGCTGCACTGCTACGCGGATTTATTTATTTATTTATTTGTTTTTTAAAAGTGAGTGGACAGGCATTAATAAAATTGTGATTGCGCTAGATTAGAGCCCTGGTTCACATCTGTGGTGAGTATTAACTTATACCTGTTTACTGTGCACAGTGCTCATTGCACCTGCAACTTTGTTTGTCAGAGCTGCTCATTACGTATACATATAAATTAAAGAGATGAGTGTTTAAACATGTATGTGTGTTACATGACACTTCAGAAAATAAATGTGTAGTTGTAGAACCATAATTCTACCGATACACATTTAATATATATCTGATACCCTGTGTATGCTCAATGCACCTGCTGTAGATATTTATTTCTATGTTTGATTATTGTTTTCTTGCATGTTAATTTTAATATAAAATAAACTGGAACAACTGGAATAAATCCTTGGAGTTTGCTGGATTAGAACCCAGGCTGACCTGTATTGAAGCTCTACACTTGTACCTGTTGCTACAGGAACAGGTAAAATCCAGCTGTATATTTTCATATTCATTATTAAGTATGTGTGCTAACCACAGCTGAATGCTGCCTAGCAGGTTTGCATGGTGCCAAAGCATAGAGTATCCATTTTGAAACTACTGTCTGCTTCCTGTCTGCTGTGCTCTAGACCTGCAGGTGTTGGGCAAGGTTTGTACCCTCCATGCAATGCTAATTAGGGGGTTTGTGTGATGGAAAGAAAAAGATGCAACAATTTTCCCTTTTTGAAATTGAGAATGACTGTTTCCTCTCTGCAGGTATTCTGTCTGCTTCTTGTGTGGGCTATTAGGCCAAGTTTGCATGAAGGCTAGCAATGTACAGAAGTGACAAGGAATGATCACCTTGTTTTATCCTTGTGAGCAGTATTAATTAGGTTTCATTCTTTAAAGACAAAGGTGTGACTTGAACCATGATCTACAAATAGTATATACTGTGTTGTTCACAGGGTTTAGCAGGTGTGTTACACACACACATTTCACAGATGTAGTTTATATATTCTTTATCACATAAGCACATTACATGAAATTTACTCTTTATCCATTTCCTCATGTTTGTTCTAAGCCACATGTCACAAAAATAGTGATATTAAAAGAAAACTAGAAAAAAATAAACAACATTATAAATGAAATGTTAGTACACATTAGAGATTTTTACATAAGTCTGCATTTGATCTGTCACACTAATACATCTATAAAACACAGTAAGGTTATATTATACTTCTTTGCCACAGAAACAGCTTTACAGCAGGAATGAAAATCATTGTGCGTACAAGCAAGTCCCAAATCATCAACAGTATTAACAAAACATAGGACACTTGTATATTGTCAGTTGTTTGTACATGTGTTAATTTCACATTTAGTGTAATGAGTGATAACACAACCACTTATGACTCTTGCTTGCAGCAATGCATGTCTGTCTTATCTTTGAATGATGTTCATTCTTCCCTTATATGAGTAGTATTCTGAGACATGCAGTCTGTGAGACATTTTGTCTCATTGTCCTTAAAATGTATGACAATATTAAATGGCAATAATATACAGTTTTCAACAAAGGCAAGGAAGTTTGGATATTAAGGAAGTTTGGATATTACTGAACAGAAACTGAGAATGTGTGCTGCTTGCTTACATTTAAGCCTTGATACAAATACTTATGCACTTTGCAAGTATAACCTGGCTGACACACATACTGGAGGTAAGGTAGTCTGAATTGCTGTTGTGTTTTACTTCTCCCTAGCAATAATCATTCACAGTTGCAATCCATTAGAAACAAACATTGAGGGTGTTCCTGCATTATATTTACTCCTGCTACACAGAGCCAATATTTTGGGATTCAGCAATTCTAATGACTTCACACCTCATTTGCATCTTCACCATGCTCATAGGCCTGAATCTATACTATAAAAAGGTAATCATGTAGCTATGGAACCTGAAGGTGAGGAGAGTTGTGCATGTGGATAACATAAAAGAAGATTGCTATTACTCTGGATTTATCCACACAGAAGACTACTGATCTTGATAAGGTATGATTACATTTTTCAATTATATACTGGATTTGCTCACATGTAACTAGGAAAATGATATATATATATATATATATATATATATATATATATATATATATACATACATATATATGCAAATGCAATTTTTATCTGTATGCACTTCTTAGATGTTTACCAATGACATAGAAATTTTTGTCAGGGCATTTTACTTTCTCAGATACACAACCTTATTAAGTTTTATCACAAGTATTACTTTTACAACTGTTTGTCTTTACACTCTTCTATGTTATTTCAGTGAAATGTGAATGTCTTATATTTTTAAAAACACAGGGATGATAACCTTCTATGATGGCCATTAGACACCTCTAGGGAGTGTTGGTCACAGGTAGAGGTAACTGGCAATTGCATAAAAATGACTTTTGTATGGTAAATGTTGTGACACCCCACCACTGGCCCAGTAATCAAGGAGCCTCAATCCTCACCACTAGCATCAGTGGGGACGTATATTTGGAGGATGACAACTACACACACACTATTTCTAGATGCACCTCTCTGCATCAAGTGCAATTTCTCTTAAGAGCACACAGAGACCACAGTCAGTCTGGGGCTGGTTTTCTCCCTGTTTCTCCAGATCACCAGTAAGACTCTCCACTGGCACAGCTATAGAGTTGACATCCCAGCTGAGTTGCCAAGTCAAGACCTCCAACACACTTTCTGTCCAACCACTGCTTCGTGTCCCTGCCCAAGCAGCTGACACACACACACATTGAGGTTTGATTTATACACACACACACACACACACACACACACACACACACACACACACACACACACACACACACACACACACCTGCGAAAGGCTGGCACAAGATTACTAGCTCTGCCCCTTCTGTCCAGACTACTATAAGGTAGTTTTGAATGCCACCAGCTAAGGCTCTTAACAAAGGGTATCCAATCTTACTGTGTAATGTTGCTATTAATCCAAATGGTAGTTTGACCAAGAGCAAGGCTATTAGGAGGGACCCACAGTGTCATGAACTACATATGAAAGTACTCTCAGAACTTAAATATGTCTCACAAATATCAGCCACAATGAAAGGTTTAAATATATTTAATAATAAATAATAAAAGAACAAGAAAATACTCAGTAAATAATCACAGTTACATTAGAGTTCGAAACTGCAGGAAATATTTAAAACAACATTGCAGGACAGTCTTAAATAAATAAAGAAAACATCTAAATTATATTTCACTATATTCCTGGCTGTATCTAAGAGTAATTACTGTGCCATCGTTAACTTATTTGCAGAACAACAAGCAGACAGATATGATGAGTGGATGTACTCATCAGATTAATGACAAAGTACAAAATGCCCAGTCCCTCTCTCTCAGAGTGTTCTTAAATTATTATCTCAAATATTGCTGCTGGGATGCTTGCAGCATGACATAATTTCTTGTCATCTGACTTCAGTTCCCAGGCTCTAAAGCAACATCATTTAGCATCCATCTTCAAAATTATATAAACAAGGGTACTTCATGGATCTAAGACACATGGTGGAAGTCGTAAAACAATAAAACACTTTCACATCTCAAGCCTAGTAATTATTTCTCTTTCAAGATAACACAGAGAGCTCCATAGTATAGACATTCTGTGTCTGGCTGTCATAAAGTAATTTAAATTTTCAGCTATTTTTCTGAAATTAACCTCATGTGTTCCAGCATCCACTGTCTAAATACATACATCCGAACAGTTACAATAGTGTATATACATTTCTCTTCTAATCCAGCAGGGTACAGTGTGGTCACACTTCTAAGTTCAGTAATGTACAAACCCTTTTCAAACACACTTCTGTATCAGCAGTTTGATATGCACATAACATACAGTTCTAATACAATTGTAATGCAAGCATATGACTGATGTTGACATTCACAACTAACATATAATTATTTAAAAATTCCAGATAGCTTGACTGGCAGTGTCTCTTTTTCTTACACTTCTTTATAAATCATATTAATATTCGCAAATGACATATAATTCTTTACAAAATTCCAGATAGCTAGGCTGGCAATATTTCCTTTTGTGACAAATGTTTATACATTTTTGTGACTGAAATCACATATAACAAGTGACTGATGTGTTATTCCTTGTTTGGTACAAAATGTGATTTGCCTGTTGTTTTGGGGTGGGGAGCCAAGTTACATTCCTGTGTTGCCACAATCAAAAAATGTTTTAACAGAGGTTTGCTTTGTGCTTATTAGACCTTGTTTTGGCTCAAAGTTTGGTTTATGTGTAACTGTAATATGGTACAACCACATAACCCTTTTTTATACTTTAATAACTGAAGTTTTGTGTTTCTCTAGTGGGTAATATTGAAAAATTTATAATATATGTTTCTCTAAGCAGGACTTTTATTTGTGTGATATTTATATGTAGTATCCTTCTTTATGTTTTATGTCACCTAGTACTATGGCACCCAAGCATCCCAATCCCCTCAAACCTGCCCCCCCCCTCACTGACTCTGAGAATGACATGATTATTCATGCCCTTCATCAACATGGTGCCTTTCTGCTTGAGAGAAGATGTGATGATATGCTGGAAGATGCAGATTTGGAGCCAGATAGTGAACAAAATCAATACCATTGGGAGGTTCAGTAGGACATATGATCAGGTCCATCATAGGGCTACAGATATGATTTCATCAGCCCAGAGGAGAGCAGCTGCAGTAGTCTGTGAACAGCTGGCTACCTGAGGTGGCTACTACTGAGCCACCACTGACACCAAATGAAGAGTTTCTGTCCATTATCAGAGATCCAGAGAACTCAGTAAAAAGTGCACAGCAGCTTGTGATGTTGGTGCTGCTGTTTCAGGGAGGACAAGTATGTCCCAGGAGAAGATTCCAGGTAAGCTTGCTTATGTCAGTTTTTAACAATTTTATATTAAAATATTGAAAGCAATAATTGAATTGTTTAATAAATTTTTGGGGGGAGCTATTTATAGATTTATAAAGTTAATAACACATTCTGGTTCATTACACAGGGACTTGGGGTGGACATGTCATCCAAGTTTCAGTTAAATGTATTGTGAATGGACATATAAAGGCAATCAGTTTTTCCCTCTGTGTTATTGATATTGTGATGATGGTGTCCTTACATTTTGTTTAACTTCTTCCAGGACCATCCTCCATAGTAAGTGTAGAGTCATCTGCATTTGGTAAACCAAACATTTTTATTTCTGTACTGATGAGCATTTGACAGAAAAATGCATTTATCTGTATGTGTGAGGTGGGTGTCAGGATTGTGTGTGTATTGCTGTGCCATCTGTTATAGTGGCACCAGTGTTAGTTTGTTAGCATACATTAAATTGTAGTAGTGTAGCTATTAATTTCTTTCTTGAGTTAGCTGATTACTATCGCAGGTGATTCTGACAGTGGAAGTGTAGGATTCTTATCACCTGATGTCACATCTGCAGACTCTGATGATGATGGCGGCCTAACAGAGATACAGTTGGGGGGATGCAGAGGTTGAATCTGACACTGAGGTTGACATTCAGCTGAATCCTTGTATTATCAAAGGACACAGCCATTAAACCTACGCAAACCCATTCCAGTGAACCTTCCAATATTGGACAGGTGGAGGGTGAGACACTTGATCAGGGTAGTGTGGTTACTGCAGCTTCAATGCCTGTTTACTCTGGCAGTAGCCAAAGTGCAGGCAATGTGCCCCACAGGATAGTTGTTATGGGTGTTCAGAGGAGGCCAGCTGTCCATCCTCCACCTGATCTTAGTGTGTCTTCTTTGCCACTCATTGTATATTTAGGGCCATCACAGAGGTGCAGGCACATTTAAGTCAAGCATCTGAAGAAATGCTTAGTTTTGTGGATGTGGCACAGGCTGACATGCTTGACTGCCTACACCATGTTCCTGATTTAATGGATTGGATAAATTACATATTGGAATGGACAGTGTCTGTGATGGAATGTCTGCTGGGAGAATATTGGCATCCAAATGGACATAGGTCAGCCACATCATCTGATGTTAGCTGATGTGTCTGTGCCCACTCACGCTGTTGTAGTGGCACTACTTTCACTACTCCATCAGCTGTTGAGATGTGCACACTCAGGCATGGCAGACCATGGGGTCATGGTCTTGGGCATTCTCATGAGGAAACCTTATCCAACAGACATCAGTCATGTTCAGGTAGCAGCTGTGTATCTGATTGTGGGTATGGATGTACCAGTGCAACTCATGGAAGAGCCAGTTCTTGGGGTCAGGGATGACGAAGATGAACTGTCACTTCTACCATGCATGGCTCACACCTGTCAGACATACTGGGAAGTAGAGCTAGCACAGAGCTTGGCTGTTTTCTTGCAGACACTCACACACCAATTTCACCTAGAGAGCCTGTAGAGACACCCATATAACACTTGCGTGGGTCATTTGTGAGGCTTACAGGTCATTCTGTCTCACTGGTCATTTGATACTTTATCCAAATGTCTACCTGTCTGTCTTTCTTACTTATACACACCCATTACCTTTTGCGTCAACCTAGGCCACCTGTCCCCCACAAAGCACCCTGTGCAAATGATGATAACTGTGCCATGTCCCTGTTTACCATCTTTTGTAGTCAGGGATACATAAGTTTTTTGTCTGATACTTAGAGTGCTTAGGCAACTTAGTGCTTATTATATCTGTGTTTGCGATGATGTTTAGCAAATTGTACTGCTTTCTTACAGGTTTTTGTAATGTATACATCCCTCCCAACTTCTTAGTCTACCAAAGTTGGGCAAAGACATAAATAAAAGTCGGACAAAGGCCTAAGAATAGGAAGACTTTTAAAACATGTTTATTTTACAAACATAAACAATTGACAGAATAACAGGGTTTGTATTACTATTTTTATGATGATTTTTCTGAGGGATATGAAGTCTGAAACTGAAATGTGTGTCATTATTTTCTAACTTCACTCTTTAATGATTTGCTAGTATAGAAGTATGAAGCCAAACTGTGGACATTCTGTGAAAATCTGTACATTTGAGATATATGAATATGTGATTATTTGAAGAATGAGGCCTATTAGTTGATAGACGACACATGTATTCACCCTGTCACCCTTAGGCTTTCTAATACTGGCCTAGGCTTCTGCCACCCCATAGTGCCTTTTTAGGCAAGGCTCAAAAGACAAACCCACCACAGTAAATAGCACAAGTAACAAAAAAACTAAGGGTAATGCTGCTCAATGCCAGAAGTCTATACCTCAAAATGCACGCACTCGAGGCACTCCTCAGTAAAGAGAAAATCGATATATGTACAGTAACAGAAACCTGGTTTAAGGCTCCAAAGAGCACCCCAGCACTACCATGCTACAACTCATACCATACATTTTGGCCAAAGAACCTGGACTGAAATACAAAAGGCGAGGGAGTATCCATATTCATCAAGGATATCCACACCTCCAGGTTAGTGGCACAGCACGATGCTTCAAAGATCATCCACGTGCAACTAACAATGGGCAAAACTGCAATTCAAATTGTAGCTTGCTACAGATCACCCACCATGTCCCAGGACCCCCATTCCACTTTTCTGGAAACACTGGGAAGCATAAAGGTCCTACCAAATACCCTAATATTGGGTGATTTCAATTACCCAAACATTAACTGGCAGAACTACTCAAGTACTAACTCCCTTGCCCAACATTTCCTAGAATTTATAAACTCAAACACCCTGGCTCAGCTGGTTAACAATCCCACCAGATGTGACAACATATTGGACCTGGTCATCACCAACATGGGCAACTGGTGCTCCACACCGAAGGTCAATCCCTCACTGGCTAGATCTGACCATAAACAAATCACTCTGGATACTAACATTCCACCCCCACTCCCATTCAAGGAAACCACTGTGAAAAACCTTTCAAAAGCAAACTTCACGTTACTTAAGACCGAGGTGGAAAGTTTCAAAGCCTCCATGCTAAAGGATAACACTATCCAAGCTGCAAAATCCTTTACTAATGCATTCTACAGGCACCTACAAGAATGCATGGATCATGCTATCCCAAGCAAAACCAAGACTCACTCCTCCAAGAAAAGGAAACCAGTCTGGTGGACCCCTGCTATAAACAAGCTATACAACAGAAGGAAGAAACTAGTACAGAAAAGGTCAAAATCCCAAGAAGTCAAGACATTCCTGATCAGTATCAGCAAGAAAATATGATCCCTCATAAAATCATCCAAGACTAGCATCGAAATAAAAATTGCCAAGGACTCCAAAGATAACTACAAGGCATACTTTAGCTATGTCAAGAATCTAAGTGGCAGTGCTCAGATCTGCTCGGAATTAGTGCAGAATGGCACAAAATACACTGAACTGACCAATATCACCAACATCTTGGCAGACAGGTTCATTGCAAACTTCACCCCCCTCTTACTCCCAAAAGGGCCCATAACCATACCAGAAGAATGTAGAGCCCCTGAAATCACAGACACTCAGGTTAAAACAGCTCTCTCCAAAGCCAAAAACACAGTATCAATGGGACCGGACAGTGTCCCAGGCTGTGTCCTAAATGAGCTCAAAGATGAACTAACCCCTCACCTAAACACACTGTTTAAACTCAGCCTCTTCACAGGCTACGTACCCATAGAGTGGTGCACAGCAATGGCTATTCTGCTCTACAAAGGTGGAGCTACAACAGACCCCAGGAACTATCTCCCTATAAGCCTAACTAGCTTAGTCTGCAAGGCTATGGAGCACATCATCATGGAACTCATTAACAGAAGCATTGGGCACCTCCAAACACTGGACCCTACCCAGTTCAGCTTTGTTAAGGGCAGATCATGCCTACTAAACCTGGTGGACTTCTTTGAGACAGTTACCAAGGCTATAGATGAGGGAAAGGTGGTACACACAGCCTACCTAGACCTCGCAAAGGCCTTTGACACCATTCCCCATTCTGGTATTATAGACAAGCTCACCAGCCTGAACATAAACCCCTATGTCACAAGATGGGTTGCCAACTAGCTCACGGACAGAAGCCACATGGAAAGATTGGCTGGAGCTAGGTCCAACTCTAAACCAGTTACAAGTGACATTCCAAATACATAAACTTCGCCAAAATAAAAAATTAATGCAAAGCTTTCGGGCTAACCACCCTTCATCAGTACATAAAACACTACATTTCATTTTCACTTTTAAATAGGGCACATTTAAAATCACATGTCACAGCCAGCCTATCATCATTCATTAGCAATTATTACTTTTAAAACAGCAGTACCTAAAAATTCATAAATATGTACATATACATACAAAAAAGATATACATATATGAACAACATAAGCAGTATAGAGAATACAGAAAATATTAAAAGTTTTGAATATTCAGACAGCCTTTCTATATTGCAATTAAAATATCTTTAAAGTACATAAAATTGTTATAAAACTAAAGGTTCTCTCTTTGTCTTTTTACCAGTACAGGTTTCAAACTAACTGCATTATTCAAACCTGTTTCAGCATCTGCCTAGAGTCTGATAATCCATTCATATTCCTTCAACTCCAACATGTTATTCATGTCACCGCCTTTATTTCCCATAGTCACTGTATCTATCCCTCAAAACTTAAACCTATGCGTACTATTGTTCTCAGATATATACATACTAAGAGCATTAGTGACCGCATTCCCTCTGATTTCTGATTTGTACTCTATTATTTGTTCTCTTAATTTCCTTGTAGTCTTGCCTACATAGAATTATGTACATGATATACATGTAGCTAGGTATACCACTTGGGTTGTACTACAAGTTACATTAGTTGTGAAAGTATACATTTCATTAGTTATAGGGTGTTTAAAATGATCTGCCCATCATAGATGTCACTACAACAACTACAGCTATAACACTTTTGTGTCCCTGTTTTCCTTTGAACTTTTCCTTTAACCTCCCTAAAGTCCTTATAGCACAATTTTTGTTTCAGTGTTTTAGAATTTCTATAAGAAAATTGTGGTCTCTCACCAACTATATTCTTAATCTCAGGCATAGCCATTAGTATTGTCCAGTTTTTCGCTATAATAGAGCATACGTCCTTAGTATTAACATGAAATGTAGTAACATATCTAACTATAGTTCCTTTTCTTTTTGGTGGATGTGTTGCTTGTAACACATTTACACTATAAATTGGTTTGTATCTATCCCGTCTTCCTCTAACCACATCCTTATATATTTAATAAACAATTTGATTTGAATAACCATTTCCTTTAAATTCTTGTATCATTTCTCTAGCCTGGTTTATAAAGTTATCCTCCTCAGTATTTAGCTTACTTGCTCTTATCAATTGAGCCCTCAGCATTCCTTTAAAAGTATGTGGTGCATGCATACTACTTCTATTAATATACCTACTGACACTCACATTCTTTTTATGTATAGTAGATTCTATTTTGTCTTCTTTCTTGTATAGTCGAATATCTAGGAACACTATACTAGCATTAGATGCTAACATTTTAAATTTTAGGAAGTCTGTGGAATTATTTAAATATGTAATATAATTTTCCAGTTCTTCCATAATACCTCCCCATAACAAAAAACAGTCATCTACAAATCTTCTGTAGAACATAACTTTGTTACTCAGTTTGTTCTCCTCACCAAAAATATAGTGTTTCTCCCACTGATATAATACCAGATTTGCATATGTATTAGCTACAGGGGTCCCCATCGCTACCCCAGTCAGCTGTAAATATGGTACTTTATTAAAAATAAATGCATTCTTTGTTAGTATGTTCCCTGGCTTGCATATTCATTTCAACATTCAAAAAGTTGTGTATGGCCTCCACACCATGCTCATTTGGAATTACTGTAAAGAGGGCTGTGATATGAAGTGTCACAAACATAAAGTCTCCACCAGTGCATTTATCATACCAATCATATAAATCAGATAGGAAACTGTTAGTGTCCTTTAGTATACTGGGACATTTACATAAATATTTCCCTAACTTAATATACTAGTAATAGTATTAGTATTAATAGTATTAGTAGTATTAAAGTAGCACCACATACTTTTAAAGGAATGCTGAGGGCTCAATTGATAAGAGCAAGTAAGCAAAATACTGAGGAGGATAACTTTATAAACCAGGCTAGAGAAATGATACAAGAATTTAAAGGAAATGGTTATTCAAATCAAATTGTAAATGAAATATATGAGGATGTGGTTAGAGGAAGGAGGAAGACAGGATAGATACAAACCAATTTTTAGTGTAAATGCGTTACAAGCAACACATCCACCAAGATATGTTACTACATTTAATGTTAATACTAAGGACGTACGCTCTATTATAGAGAAAAATTGGACAATACTAATGGCTATGCCTGAGATTAAGAATATAGTTGGTGAGAGACTGCAATTTTCTTATATGATTTCTAAAACACTGAAACAAAAATTGTGTTATAAGGACTTTAGGGAGATTAAAGGAAAAGTTCAAAGGAAAACAGGGACAAGAAAGTGTTATAGCTGTAGTTGTTGTAGTGACATCTATGATGGGCAGATCATTTTAAACACCCTATAACTAATGAAATGTATACTTTCACAACTAATGTAACTTGTAGTACAACTCAAGTGGTATACCTAGCTACATGTATATCGTGTACATAATTCTATGTAGGCAAGACTACAAGGAAATTGAGAGAACGAATAATAGAGCACAAATCAGAAATCAGAAGGAATGCGGTCACTAATGCTCTTAGTAAGTATATATCTGAGAACAATAGTACGCATAGGTTTAAGTTTAGAGGGATAGATACAGTGACTATGGGAAATAGAGGAGGTGACATGAATAACATGTTGGAGTTGAAGGAATATGAATGGATTATCAGACTCCAGGCAGATGCTGAAACAGATTTGAATAATGCAGTTAGTTTGAAACCTGTACTGGTAAAAAGACAAAGGGAGAACCTTTAGTTTTATAACAATTTTATATACTTTAAAGATATTTTAATTGCAATATAGAAGGCTATCTGAATATTCAAAACTTTTTATATTTTCTGTATTCTCTATACTGTTTATGTTGTTCATATATGTATATCTTTTTTGTATGTATATGTACATATTTATGAATTTTTAGGTACTGTTGTTTTAAAAGTAATAATTGCTAATGAATGATGATAGGCTGGCTGTGACGTGATTTTAAATGTGCCCTATTTAAAAGTGAAAATGAAATGTAGTGTTTTGCGTACTGATGAAGGGTGGTTAGCCCGAAAGCTTTGCATTAAATTTTTATTTTGGCGTAGTTTACGTATTTGGAATTTACTTAACACAGCACTGTTTATTGGTCTTTGAATGCAAGTGACATTCCGCAGAGCTCAGTCCTAGGACCCCTCCTGTTCAGCATATACTTCCCAGAGTTAAAGGCAAGCACAGGAGGACTATGGCTGACCACGTTCGCAAACGACTGCAAACTGGGGGCTATAATTAACTCTCCGGCTGACACAGACATCCTCCAAAGGGTCTCACTGAGCTGGATACCTGGTGTCAAAATCATGGTCTCAAGCTAAATGCCAAAAATTGCATAGTCATCCCCCTTGGAAAAAACAAAGTATCCACAAACTACCACATAGGTGGTAGTCCCCTAAATACAGAAGATGTAATACGGGATCTGGGGACCCAAGTAGACAGTAATCTCTCCTTTGATAATCACATTGCCAAAGTGGTTAGAAAACCCTTCTATGTGGCCACCTAAATCACAAAAGGGTTCACATCTAGATCAAAAGAGGTCATTGTGCCCCTCTACTCATCACTCATCAGACCCATCATAGAGTACAATGCCCCATTTGAGATGTACCTTACAAGACACCTGCAACAGCTGGAAAGACCACAGAAGTACCTCACCAAGAAGATCACTGGCCTCAAACAGATGCCCTATGCAGCTCGACTGAAACTCCAGCTGTACTTGGTTGCATACCGCCTACTCAGAGGTGATCTCTGCCTGACATACAAGGCCATGTCCAACCCAGAATTGATGGACATGCTCCACCTAAAGAAAACCATATCCCCTCAAGCCACACGCTCTAGGGATCTAAACCTCATCACAGCAATAAATAGGACATGCTGGAGGGATATATTCCTGTCCCAGAGACTTCCAATGCTTTGGAACAAGATTCCAATCTACATTAGGCAAAGCTCTTCACTAACACTCTTCAAGAAAAACCTTGACAAGTGAATGGGAAACAGAATGTTTACCCTGGGGATCACTTCAGTGGCTCTGCTGGACAGAGGCACCGGGAACTAATCTAAGGGGGTGACGAAAGCCAACACATTCTGGCTAGGCTGATAAATGCCTTCAGGCAGATAGCCTAGTACCTACCAATAAACTTATGAACCTATAAATCACTGCTGTCACATCTTGAAGTCATTGCTGTAAAAATCATCCACCTTATACTTACTTACATTAGCAAGTAACAGTATGCAAGAATATGCCATTACTTTGCATTCTTAGACATTTATTTTTCTATTCTAGGTTCAAAACCTACCTTGGAAATTCAGCAATTGTCCGAGTATTAGTTTGGGGACGACTCTGTCTGATGCTAGCAGTACACAGACATTGTATAAGTTCATAGGTTCATAGGATGGTACTAGGCTATCGGCCCTAGAGCCTATACAAGCCTATCCATAACAATTCCCTGGATATTTCTTCCCACAATATTTACTTCCCTGGACCTCTGTCTAGCAGGGTGACTGACGTGATCCCGGGGTGAA
Source organism: Protopterus annectens (assembly GCF_019279795.1). Taxonomy (NCBI): domain Eukaryota; kingdom Metazoa; phylum Chordata; order Ceratodontiformes; family Protopteridae; genus Protopterus; species Protopterus annectens. The sequence goes on from NC_056746.1 coordinate 1,561,482,742, forward strand.
TTTCCTATCTCCCATCCAATTGTCAAGGTTTCTTTTGAAGAGGGCCAAGGATGTTCTCTGTTTGACATGTATGGGCAGTCTATTCCAAAGTATGGGGAGTCTCTGGGTCAGGAACCTATCCTTCCAGCATGTTTTGTTCATTGTGATGACAAGGTTTAGATCCCTGGAACGTGTGGCTCTGAGGCATTTGGATTTCCAACAGCTCAGGGTTTGACATGGCCTTGTATGTTAAGCAGGGATTGCCTCTGAGTAGACAATATTCTGCAGAATATAGCTGGAGTTTTTTTAGATGGTTAGCATAGGACATCTGCTTTAGGCCTGTGATTCTTTCATTGAGGTATTTCTTCAACCTTTCCAGCTGTTGCAGATTACTTGTGAGGTACATACCAAACGGGGCATTGCACTCTATAATGGGTCTATTGAGGGATGAGTACAGTGGGACAATGACCTCCTTTTTTCTGGATAAAAAGCCCTTCGTGATGAGGTGTGCCACATAGAAGGATTTCCTGACTGTTGTGGCGATGTGGTTATCGAAGGTGAGACCACTGTACACCTGTGTCCCTAAGTATCTCATCACACTTTCGGTGTTTAATGTACTGCCACCTATGTGGTAATTCATGGGTACATGATTTTTCCCCAAAGGGAACAACTATACATTTCTTGACATTAAGCTTGAGCCCATGGCTCTGGCACCAAGCATCTGTTTCTGTAAGGCCCATTTGTAGAATATCCACATCATTTGGGGATTCAATAATGGCTCCCAGTTTGCAGTCATCTGCGAACTTTGTTAGCCAGAGTCCCTTAGTGTTGGCCTGTACTTCAGAGAAGTAGATCCCAAACAAGAGCGGTCCCAGGACTGAAACCTGAGGTACTCCACTTGTCACTTGTCTGGAGCTGGATTTGGAGTTGGCTACTTTTACAGTCTGGGTTCTGTCAGTAAGCCAGTTGGCAACCCATTGAGTGACATAGGGGTTTATGCCCAGCTTAGTAAGTTTATCTATGATTCCAGAGTGGGGGATGGTGTTGAAGGCCTTGGCATGGTCTAGATAGGCTATGTGGACCACCTTACCCTCATCCACAGCTCTGGAGACGGATTCGAAGAAGTCAGTTACGTTCAGTAGACAAGATCAGCCCTTCACAAACCCAAACTGGGTGGGGTCCAGTGTTTGAAGGTTGCCACTGTCTTTGTTTATAAGTTCCATGATAATGTGTTCCATGCCCTTGCAGATCAGGCTCATCAGACTGATGGGACAGTAGTTCCTGGGATCCAAGGTGGATCCCCCCTTATGGAGTGGGATAAATGTAGCTGTGCACCACTCAGTGGGCATGAAGCCTGAGATGAGGCTATGATTAAACATGCACTTAGGTGAGGTGTCAGTTCATTTTGCATTGGTAAGTAAAGGTTGTGAGAATTGCCTGGCATCAATGTTATTGCATGTATGTGCATAAGATGAAGGTTTTAGTCCCTGAAGTGGTGAGCATGTGGCTATCTGTTGCATCTTGGATAGTATGAGCACATATTGTGCACACCTATGTCTGCCTTCACCCACAGCAGCTCCTGCTTTCCCATCTGACTCATCACCTGCCTGTGTGTGGCTGTGGTGACTTTGCCAGTGGTGGTGGGATATGTAGCCCTTCTGCTTGGTGTTCCTGCTTAAACTGTTTTCTCAGGATAATGTTGTGAAGCGTGGCACAGACTGTGATGATTTTAGCACATATAAGGGAATTGTACTGCAGGGCTCCTCCATATGTATCTACACACTACTTCAGCAGTCCAAACACATGCTCTATGATATTTCTTGTTTGAGCATGTGCCTCATTATAGAGTTCTTCATTTAGTGTGTGAGCATTTTTAATAGGCAACATCAGCCACAGTTCCAGTGCATAACCTGCATCCCCCAAGTAAATTACCCTGTGGGCTATCACCCATAGAAAACCTCTCATACAGTTCACTGTTTTGCCAGATATGCAAGTCATGGTAACTGCCTGGATTGCTAGCACACACATTAAGGATGACTGCCTTAGCATTACACATGACCTTGCAGTTAATGGAGTGGAGGCCTTTCTACTTATGTACACCCTTCCCTGTTCCTCGGGTGGTGCTTTGATTTCTACTTGTGAACAGTCTATGGCACCCAGGACTTCAGGATAGTGTGCTACAGGGTAGAACTCCTGCATATTTGTGGCCCTGTCCTCAGGTGTACGAGGAAAATATAAGTACACATTAGCATTAGGTAGCATATCATTCAGGAATTGATGTAGTATTCTGGATGCTGATGCCTTTGTCATCTCCAGCATGTCCCCTGTTGGTCTCTGGAAGGCTCTTGTAGCTAATATTTTAAGTGCTGCACATACCTTAGTCTCCACTCATATTGGTTACCATCAGTTTTCCCTTGATCCCAGTTGAGGGTGGTAGAGGTTGCAGAGTTCCTTAGTGTCTTTCTATCCATCCTGTAAGACAATTTCCATCTCATGCAGATTATAAAAAGTCAAATAGGGTCTAAACACTCTTTTCCTTCTTGGCTGTGGTCTATTAGCAATAGCATAGACTTGGGCCTGCTGCACATGCACATAAATAAGAACAGCAGCCCCTAACATTCTTTCCTTGTAGACTAATTTCTGTGACTGTATTTCAGTAGGTTTTGGAATTCACAGGGAGAACCAGCACTGCGCCTACACAGTTGCTTTATAGCTTATTGAATAGCTCCTCCATTTTGGATTGGTTGATTAGCATACAATTCAGGTCTTATGCTATAATTAGTATACTACAATGTTTACCATGTTTGTACGGATGCACACAGCATGTAGAGCCACATACTGAATACAAAACGCTACATTATCATGTGTGTATCATGTGTGCATTATGCCATGACATGCACACAGTTTTAGAAGACCATGTAGGCTTTATTGAATCTGCCCCATTGTGTCTGAAAATAAGGCGTAAATAAAATTGTAAATAGGTGAAGGCAAGTTGATACTACACAAATGCTGAAATAAAAATTGTCGATTAATCAAAATGGAATGCTTTTTCATCATCAAATGAAATAAAGGCTGGATGAAAGCAAACTGATTATGATGAAGTTGACCTTTTAAGGTTTAGATCAAAATTTGTTAATTATGTGTGCAATAGTTTTGTAATCAATATTAAGTAAAGCTATTGGATAATAACTATTAGTGCCTTTGGGATCTTTATGTGTTTTTAAAAATTAGAATTATGCAGGCTAATGAAAAATATGGGTCTAAAGAGTGTGAATTAGTTAATGTGTTGAATAATTTCAATAAGCAAGGTGAAAGTTCTTTATGAAGAGTTTTATAAAATTCCATGGGTATATATATTATTTGAGCCTGGTGCTTTTTTATTTGCACATTTGGAGATTATTTCTCCAATTAATTTTTTAAAAATATTAAATTTTGGAAAATTAATTTTTCCTTATCTAAATTTCTCTATGAATTGTTTTGAGTCTTTGTGGATTATAGGATGTTGAAAATAATTTTTGATAAACATATGAAAAAACTTGAATAATTTTTGAAGTTTTAGATTATATACCTGAAGGAAAGGTATCTTATCTATAAAATTATTAGAATGTTGTGAAAAGGGTCTTTAAAAAAGAAATTTGGGATTCTGCAAAATGATATTTCATTCTTAGATTTTAATAGTTCTGCCCAACCAATTTTTAAACATAAATTGTTCCATTTTACTAAATGTTTTGAATGTAATAAACCACATTTTTCATAATTAATATTCATGAGTTGATACATAGATGGATTCAGAATAATGATGTGGTTTCCCAATAAATTATCTTCTTATTCTTACTTTTTGTATGATGGTATATTTAAATAAAATGCTTGCAATGAATGATATGAATGCTGTTCAGATTGTAGTAAAATGAGAATGATATGACTAGTTATCTGCTTAGTATGTTCTGATAGTCTCTTTTATTTCAGAAAAGGGAATTGAAAAAATTGATTTGCCCATATAATAAATTATTTTCCTTTCTATTTCCCCAACAGTTTAGAGAAGCAAGCATATGGGAATGATCTGAAATAGTTCTTGACAATAATTTTTTTCATATAAAATAAGTTTGTAAATGTTTTGAAATGATTATATAATCTAATATACCTGGCTTTTTATATCTTGGTTCAATATGTGTGTATCTATGCCAAGAGATTTACAATTCCAAAGATCTACCAAATTAAAGAAAGTCAAAAAGCTTTTTAGAAATGTTTGATTTGTCAATGTTAAATTTGATTTAAAATCAGCATGCAAATCACCTGATGATATTATGTTATAAGAATTTAATTGTAAAAAAACAGTTGTTAAATCTTTTAAGAAAATTTAATTGTAAATGGAGCAAATAATGAACCCATTGTAAAGGTAAAGTTTGATATTAAAACTATTCTGTGTTTATTACTTGTGTTTTATTAAATTGACTTTGTTTTATGCCTCTTTGCCTACCAGTTTTCTTCTTTTTTGATATGATCTTAAATCTGATGTACATATCCACAACAGCATCAAGAAAACACATCAAAAACTAGGTAACCTGCATAGATAAAATAAATTTCTTACAGACTCTGCCAAGTTAACTCGAGCTACCACTTATCTCTTATTCTGTCTCCTATATGGAGTCCCTATCATGACCAACCTAGAAGCCTCACTTATTTCTAAACTTGAACAATGCTACAACAAAGTTGCCAGATTTGCTATAAAAACCTTACCTGACCCACCACTATTAAGCACTAAAAACATGTAATTATCCCAGACTTCCTCACCATCTATTTTATACTCAGCTCATTATAACCCCAAAAATCGGCTATACCACATTTGCCTGCCCAACAATTAGCCACATACCCAAATTCTATCTACCAAACTGTCCCGTTCAGTACAACGATAAACAACTGTTTACCATCTACAAACCACAAAGGTCTGCTAGAGTCAGTCTCTATTCCAGTATGTAACTAGAACCTGAAATAAAATTGCTATATCAATTGGGTCTATTTCACACCTTTGTCTTTTCAAAATCTCTGTTCCTGCTTTTGTCCCTGCTCCCCATATAAGACTTAACTTCTAACATCCCTAATCACCTTCTTATAACTCCCTTTAAAGCACTAAATCACTTAATCTTCTGATCCCCTTCTAGTACTTCACTTTATTGTAGCACTTAAACTACTCTACCTGCTTCTAATTTAGCACAGCCATATTTTCATTCCATCACTACTTCTGTATTAACACTTATTATCCCCTCTAATACCACACTCGAATACATTTCTTAAATTATTCCTACTTATTGTATATACCACCCTTCTTAGGTTCATAGGTTCATAAGTGTGTACTAGGCTAATGGCCCTAGAGCCTTTACAAGCCAAGCCATAAGATTACCCTGGCATTGTGCCCCGACCTTAGTTCTCAGTGCCTTTGTTGAGTAAAGCCACTGGCGTGATCCCTGGGGTGAATTTCCTAGTTCCCATCCACTCATCAAGATTTCTCTTGAAGAGGGCCAGTGAGGTACTCTGCTTGACATGTATGGGAAGTCTATTTCATAGCATGGACAGTCTCTGGGTTATGAACCTGAACCTCCAGTATGTTCTGTTGATTGTGGTAATGAGGTTGAGGTCTCTGGAGCATGTGGCAAGGAGGGATTGGTATTTCTTTAGATGTAGCATTTCTAACAGAGCTGGGTTAGACATGGCTTTGTAAGTCAAGCAGAGATCGCCTCTAAGTAGGCGATATGAGACAGAGAATAGTCTGAGTTTTTTTAGTCTGTCCATATGGAACAAATGTTTAAGGCCTAGGATCCTCTTTGTGAGGTACTTTTGTGGCCTCTCCAACTGTTGCAGGTGTTTAGTGAGGTACATGCCAAATGGGGCATTGTACTCAATGATTGGCCTAATGAGGGAAGAGTAGAGGGAGACAATGACCTCTTTCTTCCTGGATGCAAAACCCTTAGTAATGAGATGTGCCACCTGTCATATAAGGGAAGTGGGGAGAGTCTAGGCAATACACATTCACAGTAGAATTATAAAAGACCCTACAAACACATTGTAAGTTATAATATGTTGGGTAGAGGAGCCCTAGATACAACTATTACTGTACATCATGTTGGAGAATATGGTACTATATTACTTTTGCAGTGCATCTCTCCCTGTTCTGAACATTGGGACTGCATAAGTTTTGACTTATAAGTGGGAAGAGAATGTGACTTAGATTTGAAGAGATGTAACTCTGAAGTCTTAAAGCCCAGTATGGCAGCTTCTCGAGCATCATTATTCATAAGTTCATAGGTAGGTACTAGGCTATCAGCCCAAGTGCCTAAGTAAGCCTAGCCAACAAAGTTCCCTGGCTTACACCAACCCAAGAAAGTTAATTTTCTGTGCCCCTGTCGAGCAGAGCCACAGAAGTGATCCCCGGGGTGTATTGCCTATTTCCCATCCACTCCTCAAGATTTTTCTTGAAGAGTGTTAATGAGGAACTTTGCGTTACATAGATGGGTAGCTTGCTCCAGAGTATGGGAAGTCTCTGGGACAGGAATATATCCCTCCAGCAAGTCCTGTTTATTGTGGTGACAAGGTTTAGGTCCCTAGAGCATGTAACTCAGAGAGATTGGGATTTCTTTAGGTGCAGCATGTCCAACAGCTCTAGGTTTGACATAGCTTTATATGTTAGGGAGAGATCACCTCAGAGTAGGCGATACAGAGTAAAGCTGGAGGTTTTTTTAGACGATCAGTGTAGGGTATCTGTTTGAGGCCAGTAATTCTCTTTGTGAGGTACTTCTGTGGCCTTTCCAGCTTCTGCAGATGTCTTGTGAGGTACATTCCAAAAGGGGCGTTGTACTTTATAATGGATCTAATGAGTGTCGAATAGAGGGGAACAATGACCTTTTTTTTCCTTTAAGAGAACCATTTTGTGATGAGGTGTGCCATGTAGAAGGATTTCCTGACTACTGTGGCAATGTGATTATCAAAAGAGAGACTACTGTCCACCTGGGTCCCAATGTCTCTTATCACACATTCGGTGTTAAGAAGACTGCTGCCTATGTGGCAGTTCATGGGTACAGAGTTTTTACCAAAGGGGATAACACTGCACTTTTTGGCATTTAGCTTGTGGCCATGGCTCTGACATCAGGCATCTGTCACAGTGAGGCCCTTCTGTAGGATGTCCATATCATTTGGGGACTCGACTATAGCTCCTAGTTTGCAGTCATCTGTGAACTTCGTTAGACAGAGGCCTTCTGTGTTAGGCTGTACTTCAGAGAAGTAGATACCAAACAAGAGAGGTCCCAGGACTGAACCCTGTGGTACTCCACTTGTCACTGGTTTGAAGTCAGATTTGGAGTCTGCAACCTTTACAGTGTGGGTTCTGTCAGTGAGCCAGATGGCAACCCATCTTGTGACATAGGGATTTATACCTAGTTTAGTGACTTTAGCTATAATTCCAGAATGGGGATGGTGTTGAAAGCCTTGGCGAGGTCAAGATAGGCTGTGTGAACCACCTTACCCTCATCTATGGCTTTGGTGACTGCCTCAAAGAAGTTGACCTGGTTCAGGAGGCAAGATCTGCCTTTTACAAACCTAAACTGGGTGGGGTCCAGAGTTTGGAGATTACCAATGTCTTTGTTTATGAATTCCATGATGATACATTCCATGGCCTTGCAGACCAGGCTCGTCAGGCTAATAGGGCGATAGTTTCCAGGATCAGTGGTGGCTCCCCCTTTGTGGAGTGGGATAAATGTTTCTGTGCTCCATTCAGTGAGCACAAAGCCTGACGTGAGTTTATGACTGAACATCGTGCTTAGGTGGGGAGCCAGTTCATTCAGAAGTTTGTGTAAAACGAAGCCTGGGATGTTGTCCGGTCCCATGGATGCTGTGTTTTTGGCTTTAGAGAGTGCTGCTTTTACCTGTGAAGTTGTAATTACAGGGACTGCATTCTTCCTGTATAGATATAGGCCCTTTAGAGGGTGAGAGGGGGGGGGGGGTAAAGTTAGTACTGAACCTATCTGCCAGGATGTTGGCAATATCAGTCGGTTCTGTAATTTTTGTGCCATTGTGCTGTAACTCAGAGCAGATCTGGGTGTTGCCATTGAGATTCTTGACATAGCTATAGAATGCTTTGTGGTTGTCCTTAGAATCAGTGACAATCTTGTTTTCATAGCTAGCTTTGGAGGATCTTATAAGGGATCTCAGCTTCTTGCTGAGGCTGGCCAGGGAGCTCCTCCACTCATGGGATTTTACTCTCTTTTGCAACAATTTCTTCCTTCTGTTGTAGAATTTGTTTATGGCAGGGGACCACCAGATTGGCTTCCATTTTTTGGAGGATAGCATCTTGGTTCTGTTTGGGATAGCATGATCCATGCACTCGTGTAAGTGCTTATAGAGTGTATTTGTGTAGGATTCAGCAGTCATAACTGTATTGTCCATCTGCATGGGTGTCATGAAGTTTACCACTTCTGTCTTAAAAAGCATGAAGTTGGCTTTGAATTTTTTTACCATGGTTTCCTTAATGGGGGGTGGGGGTGGGATGTGGATATCTAGGCTGATTAGCTTATGGTCGGATGTGACCAAAGAGGAGATTACTTCAGGTGTGGAACACCGGTCACTCATATTGGTAATGACTAGGTCTAGGATATTGTTGCCCCTGGTGAGGGTGTGGATAAGCTGATCCAGGGCATTGGAATTTATGAATTCCATACAATGCTGAGCAAAGATCTTGGTACATGAGTAGTTTTTCTAGTTAATGGTGGGGTAGTTGAAATCGCCCAATATTAGGGTGTTTGTTTGAAGCCTAATATTTTCCAGTATATCAAGAAAAGAGGAGTGGGAATCCTGGGGCATGGTGGGGGATCTGTAGCAAGCTACAATTTGGATTGAAGTTTTGCCCAGAGTTAGTTGCACTTGGATAACCTTGGCTGCATTATGCTGAGCAACTAGCCTGGAGGTGTGGATATCCTTAATGAATATGGCCACACCTCTGCCTTTGGTGTTCTGGTCCATGTTAGATGACTGAAAAGTGTGGTATGAGTTATAGCCTGGTAACGCAAGGGTGCTCTCTGGAACCTTGAACCAGGTCTCAATCACTGCACAGACATCTATGTTCTCCATTTTAAGGAGTGCCTCGAGTGAGTGCATTTTGAGATTTAGACTTCTAGCATTGAGTAGCATTACCCTCAGTTTTTGCTTGCCTGTTCCTGTTATGGTGGTGAATTTGTCATTTGAACCTTGCCTAAAAAAGGCCTTTGCCAGTATCCGGAATCCCAGGGGTGACAGGTGCAGGCCATCTCTGGAAAAGCATCATGGTCTGTCGACCATGTCGTCCCAGGCAGACAGATACTGGATCCCCTTAGAATGGCACCAGAAGCTTAGCCAATTGTTGAAGTCAATCATTTTGTCCTTGTACTGCAACATCATTCTAGGTGATGGCAGGATGCTACTCAGGGCTAGGGTCATACCTGCCGGGGCTACAAGATCGGAGAGTTGTTCCATGTTTCTTTTCATGTAGTCCAGGGAGGTACATCTCAGGTCGTTCACACCAACATGGACAATCACAGAGTCATATTTGTACTTGTTGTGAAGTGACCTGAGTGTGAGTGTTATGTGGCAGATCCTGGCACCCAACAGGCAGCTGACAGTAACCTTCTCCTTGTTTTGCCTGGTGAGTGGGACATCAGTGTGCCTGACTATAGAGTCACCTATGACTAGTGTGTTGGGTACGTTGTTTTGCCTTATGGACTGTGGTTGAGTGGCACACTGAGTCTGTGGGCTATGTGTCATTTGGGTTGTGTTGGTGGTGGTAGGTTGCTTGCATTTCTACTTTGGAGGTCTCTGTTGCTTGAGCAGATTATTATTGAGAGCCTCCGCAAATGTTTTTGTGTTTCTATGTGTGGATTTTGGTGGTGTAGGTTTAGTGGACTATGTGATGAGTGTGGTGTAGTGCAAGTGTTTACCTTCTCCTCCTGACTATCAAGTTTAATCTTGGTTGGAGAGAGCTTTACCTCCAGCTTGGCTAGATAACTGCATCTCTCACAAGTTGTAGTGTTGGTTGGTAGGAGGAGAGGGTTGTCTGTGTACATGAGGCAATTGCTGCATTGCCCCAAGATGCCCAGATTCATCAGATAGACAGGAGAGAACACTGGGAGCTATATGTAAATTCTCAATGCAATACTATTTGTTAATATTTGTGAATATAAATACAATTTTTTTATAATGGCAACTATGCACTGTAACTGCATTATATTTGTTATTGAAAATATTAATTACATTAAATTTGTTACACTGGAGCTTTCTACCCTGGGCCACCACTAAATGGACCACCACTTAAAAAGGGCACCTTTGCCTAGTCACATTTTCCTGGTAAAAAATGTCAGTAAATAAATAAAATAAATAAATATCTTCTCTTTGTTTCTATCTCTTGCAAGCTAAATCTCTCTGTACATCCTAATACTCCACTCCTTCTAGCTGCAACTCTGATCCCCTCATAGTTCACTGACTTCATAGTAGAGCCCAATCCTGTTCTACCACATGCTTATGTAGACTCACTGTACAAATGTATTTTGAATGTGCACCAGATTATATGATATGTCACTGTGGAAATTCCTCATATGTGAATGCACTCCTAAAAATTGAATGAATGAATAAAACTTGTAATCCATATGTACTCACATATGATTGCTCACTAGCTGCCTTGAAGAAAGGAGCAGTTCATCAGATGGGGTGATGCAATCAAATACCTCCCCACCCTGAGACCCTAGGAATTTCACAGGGCTCAGTTGTTTACTCATTAACAGTATGCCGGAACAATGCAATGGCATGATGTAATACCTTTTATTTGACCAACGTAAGTTTTTCATTTACATGGGCATAGGGTTGCCACCTTTTAAGCAGGCCAAAGTGGGACAAGGGGTGTGGCCAATATGACACTGGCCACACCCTCTACCATGACGTCACCACAGGAGTGGTGAAGAAGATGCTGCTATGGTTATGACAGATGGCTGGTGAACTGGCTAGCTAGCTGGCTAGCTGGCTGCTGGAGTGGCTGGTTGGCTGGTGGGAGTAGCAGCTGGAAGGATGTTTGACTGGATGGATGGCTGCATGAATGGATGCCTGGCTGGATGGATGGCTGGCTGCATGAATGGATGGCTGGCTGTATGAATGGATGGATGGCTGAATGAATGGCTGGATGGATGGCTGGCTGCATGAATGGGTGGCTGGCTGAATGAATGGGTGGCTGGCTGAATGAATGGGTGGCTGGCTGAATGAATGGATGGCTGGCTGAATGAGTGAATGGAGGGTTGGCTGCATAAATTGATGGATGGCTGGCTGGCTGGCTGGATGAATGATTGGATGGCTGGCTTGTTGGATGAATGGATAGCTGGCTGGTTGGATGAATGGATGGCTGGTTGGTTGGATGAATGGATGGCTGGCTGGCCGGATGAATGGGTGGATGGCTGGCTGGATGACTGGCTGGTTGGATGAATGGATGGATGGATGGCTGGCTGGCTGGCTGGATGATTGGCTGGCTGGCTGGATGGGTGGCTGGCTGGCTGGTTGGATGAATGGATGGCTGGCTGACTGACTGGATGAATAGCTGGCTGGCTGGCTGGCTGGATGGATGGTTGGATGGATGGATGGATGGATGGATGGATGGATGGATGGATGGATGGATGGATGGATGGATGGATGGATGGATGGATGGATGAACAAATGGACCGCTGGCTCATTAGAAAAAAAAAAAAAAAAACAAATCTCGATCATTGTTTTAGCGGTTGTAGAAGCGCTTAAAACAAAGTACTCCTACAGCCACGATCTTTGCAGGGTTCTTCCTGCCTCAATCCCTACCCCTTTCTTAAATTGCAGCCAATTGCTGCACGAATTAAGGCACCCAGACCTAACCGGCAGCAGCTTTGCCTGCATGTCTGGGTTAATGATGTCACTGAATTGCCGTGGAAAAGCCAGAAGCAATTGTGGCTTTTCCAGGGCAATTCAGTGCAATTGAAAAGTGGGACTTTTCAAGTCCCACTACTTTGCTTAGTGGGCAACGGGATGAGGCAGCTGAACCCGTGAGGGTCTCATTGACATAAGGATGGGTGGCAACCTTACATGGGCATTCAGGCTAGCATGAGTCCTTCATCAGGTGTTGTTAAGTTACTGATGTTAGATACAGTGCTTAAACAGTTTCCATTTGTGCCTAGAAATGGAAATATATAATTTCTTTGTTATTGGCTAAAAAGAAGACTCTTAAAAATGCCAGTATGTAACCTAACAAGGTAAGTAGTGCACTTGCACGCATGTGTGTATACGCCTGAAACTTAAAAGATCAGGCTACTGCCTTCTGCAAAATTAAAGGTTCTCCCTGCATCTTACATCACAGTCCAGTTCATTTAGCTGAGAAGATAACAGCTGCAGAGACTGATCTGATACATAATAAGAAAATAAATGACAATAAAAGAGACGTAGAGATATTAATTAAACCCACAGAAGAAAAACAGGATTTTATCATTTGTACTTTGTTAGTCTGTCTAATCTCTGTGAGATAGATGTTTTTATTAACAGAAAAATGTGAATTTTCAATAATGACCATTCACAGTGAAGTGATATGTTATGAAAAGGCAGAGATTACTAAGAGACTAAGATAATCGGTTAGACTGTCTGGATGTTTTGTACAGTTGGTACACTATATAGGCTGTGGATATGTCCTTGAAAAACCATAGCTGACATGCCTGATATAAAATATTCAGAGTGGGAAAAATATGTTGCCATGTTATGTCATACTGTGTAATTTTTCTGATGATTTTACCATTCTTCTCAAAAGTGATACTCTGTCATCAGCTCTAATCTGCAGAGTACGTTCAGTTCTGTACTTGCATGTTAATTACTTCTGGGCAACATCTCAGCTCTAAAGATCTCAACATCATTTATTTTACCTGCAGTATCCCAATAATGACAGTGGTGTCCCTATTATTTCCAAAGCACAAAACAAATCTATATGAGCTGACTAGTACACTGGATTACATTTGATAAGTACTTTAAAAGTAACATGTATTACCATTATGGAACATGAGAAAAATGCACTATCTGGCTGTAACATGGTATAGACTGAAGCAGGTAGGCTAAATTTTCATGTGAATAATCTAACCTAGGAGTGACGCAGTGGTGTAGCAGTTAGCAGTCACCTCACAGCAAGAGGTTCTCTGGTTCAATTCTCAGCTGGGGTACCTTCTGCACAGGGACTGCATGTCCTCCCTATGTTCATATGGGTTTCCTTCAGGTGCTCTAGTTTCCAGCCTCAGTCCAATGACATGCAGCAGATGGGATGGACACCCTAAATTGGCCCTAGGTATGTGAGTGTGTGGTCCCCTGCCCAGTTGGTTTGGGACTCAGGCTAGCAACCCTGGAAAGTGCTCATTGCTCGATGTGCTGCTTGCCATGGACAGAACCAAGACAGAAACTACCCTAGACATTTGATCTTTCTGATTTGCAGGAGGGGATATTACACAAATTAAAAGTTAAGATTATCTGACAGTATTAGGCTCTGTCACATGTTCCAGAACTTATATGAGCTTATCTTTGGGGAGCTTTAATACTGATCTAGGGCATTATGACTCACATGAAAAATGTGGTTAAGCATGAAATAAATCAAAGAGAAGATATAGTTATTTCAGAGCAGGATAAATGGGTTAGAAAAGCAATGCATAAAGCATGGCTGCAAAGATAATGTGGTCAATAACCAAATGAAAGCCTTTACAGCACAATTCAAAGCTATCCAGCACAATAATGTAATACTTAATTGGGCAAAAGGAAAAAAAAAAACTTCCAATGGGCTAAGGGGATTTCCTCTTGAAAACTTTTGGCATATACATTTAGAGAAAGGAGAAGGAAATGTAGATTACAGCTCTGCAAGATAAGCAAGTTATTTTACAGTATACTGTCTATAAAACCAATCAGATCATGACTATAATCCTACAGGAACTATACCCAGTTATATCTTACGGCACAAAACAGGAAAGACTATCTCTTCATGGTGAGATTGGCATAATGGTTAAGGCTTTCATCTCAAAGACAAAAGACACAATGTTTGATTTTGATCTTAAGTTATTAGCTAAGCTTAAAATGGCCCTTCAGGACTGTTAACCTGACATTCACCTATGAATCTAATGCTCCATAAAGGACCTACCAAGTTAAATATGCTCATTACCCTCAATGAGATAAAATTAGCTATTAAATTACTATCTTGGTAAAGGTCCCAGACCCAGATAGGCTGACAATAGAATGATATATATATATTTACATATATTTAGATATAGATATATGTACATATAAGGACTTTTTTCCAGGGCAAGCAAATACTTCCCCAAAACCACAAAATACACACAGTACCATCTGAAACCCACCTAGGTGGAGGCTGTACCCCTTCATACCCACTAACTATATATACCAACTCCAGGATCACACTCATCATCATCATCATCATCAGCAGCAGCAACCCCCTTTTTTCACATTTTGTCTACATGGGGTCAGGGGATTGCGTTAACTGTTGGCAGCTCTCTCGATTCAGTGCCACACTCCTGCCTTCTTCAACGTTCATGCCTGACGGTCGCAGATCTTCTTTCACACAGTCCATCCACCTCTTTGCTGGATGGCCTCGCTTCCTCTTACCTTCTTTCTGTCTGTCCCACATCTTCCTCACCAGATTGTCTTCTGCTTTTCTGCATATTTCCAAACCACAGTAATCTGTTCTCTTTGATCTTTTCTGCAATTGGAGCTACTTTGGCTTCTGGTCTTATGTCCTCATTTCTTCATCTGTCCCACAGTATGCATCCTACCACCCTTCTCGCACACTTCATTTCCATCACCTCTAGCTTCTTCAGCTGTTCTGCCTTTACTGCCCATGTTTCTGTACCATACAGTAGTACTGGTTGCACCACTGTCATATACACCTTACTTTTCAGCTTTTTTGGCATTCTTCTGTCATAGAGTACACCTGACACTCTATGCCATTTGGCTGCAGCTCCTCTGATTTTAGCTGTTTACCTGTTCCAATATCTTCTCTTCTATCTGTATTATCTGCTTCTTCTGATTTCCCCAGTTTTCTGCCATTACCACCATCTTATCTGTGCTTATTTTCATCCCAAGTGCCTTGAGTTTTGCATTTCATTCTCCTGTACTTTGCTGAAGTTCTTGCTCAGATTCTGCCTGTAATGCCACATCATCTGCATACAGCAACTTTGTTGATCTGTCCCCTCCGACCTGTGAGCTAATGTAGTCCATCATCAGTATGAACAGCAGTGGTCTCAGAGCTGAATTCTGGTGTAACCCCACTCCCACTGGGAACCCCTCTGTGAGGTCGAACACTGTTCTTACGTGAGTCATTGGTTCCTTGTACATAGCCTGCACTATTCTACCAATGTTTCTAGAACTTTAAATCACAGCAGTACTGCCCAGATTAGCTTTCTTGGGACCTTGTCATATGCTTTCTATAAGTCTAGGAATGCCCAGTTAGACACTCTCCTCATCTCTAACTTATTCTCATGTATCTGTCTCACTGCAAATATCGGGTCAGTTGTACTACATCCTGATCTAAATCCAAACTGCTCATCTCCCATCTTACTTTCTACTACTCTGCGTATCCATTTATCAATCACCATCTCCAGAACGTTCATGCAATGTGATAGGAGTATGATGCCTCTGTACTGCCCACAGTTGGGGAGGGGCCCCCTTTGTTCTTGTACACTGGCACAAGTATGCTTATTCTCCAGTCATCTGGAATATGCCTTTCTCTCCATACTGTTATGAGTAACCTCAGGAACCATTTCTCCCCTATCCCACCCAGCATCTTTATCATATCTGCTGTAACTTAATCTGAACCTGCTGCTTTCTCTGGCTTCATTTTCCTTAATGCTGTTCTTACTTCTTCTAGGGTGGGCTCCTCTTCTTCGCTCATTATAGGCTGTTTATGGGGCAGTACAACTTCTGTATGGTTTTCTTCATTCAGAAGCTGCTGGAAATACTCCTTCCATCTGCCTTTGTTGTCCTGTGGACTGGTGAGCAGGTTGTTGCTGGCATCCCTTATGAAGGGTGTCTGATTATCTTTCTCTCTTTGCCTTTAAACCTGATATAGTTTCTTTGTGCCACTCACTGAGTCACTTTACAGAAGTTGGTAGAGTGCCTCTGATGCCCTATTCTTTGCTATTGCAACTTCTTTTTAGCGTCTTTGTTAGCCAACCAGTAGTCCTTTCTAGCCTGGTCAGTCTTTTCTATCTCCCACTTCTTCTTGAACTTCTTCTTTCTTTTGATGACTCCCTGGACTTCTGCATTCCACCACTAGCTTTTCTTATGTACTTTATTTCCAAACATGGCTTGACCACATATCTTTTCTGTAGTCCTAACACATGCTGTTCTTAGGCGCTGACATTCTTGCTCAACTCCACCTATTTCCTCCTCTTCTTGGGGTGCTAGACCCCAGAGTAATTCTTTGAACTGCTGTACGTTCTTTCCAGTCAACTTCCAGGTCTTCAGCCTGGTCTCTGTTGACCTCATTGCCTTCTCTGACCACTGCTTGCAGCTGATTGTGGTAACTAGTGGTTTATGCTGTGGGCTGACTGTTTCATTGGGGATAACTTTGCAATCATGGATTCTAACCCAGTGCCTTTTCCTTAGTAGGAGGAAGTCTACCTGAGTTGCATGTTGGCTACTCTTTTATGTGATCTTGTGACTGTCTGTCTTTCTGAACCATGTGCTGGCTACTATTAAGCCATTTGCAAGACAGAAGTCTAGAATAGCTTCTCCTTCTTTATTCTTGTTGCCCACTCATGTGGACCCAGGCAGTCCTCATATCCTATTCTTTATGTCCTGATATGTGCATTTAAGTTACCCATAATCAACATCAATTCATGTTCTCCTGCTTTATCTAGTAGGTCTTGCAACTGCTGTCTGAATACACTGTTTTCATCACTATCACAACCCTGCTGTGGGGCATAGGCTGATCAGGATCCAGGATCACAATACAGTGGGATAAGGGCATATTTCCCCATGATGGGCAAGTGTTTACTTGCCCTGGAAAAAAGTCCATGGTTTGGGATTTTAAGTTTCATTATTTTCATCTTACGATAATAACGTTCAAGATTGTGGTCTTTCAATATATTAAAGTAGATCCATTGATACACTATCTTCCATACTGTTGGCTCTATACAACCAGTGAGAAAAAAAAATTGCTAGCAGTTGTGCTTTAGTCTGGTCCATTCCTAGTGCTAATCTCATCACTAGGTTTTTAAAATGATTGGGCACCAGCAGTTTATGCACTACTACCTCTCTACACTTATTTGCTCTAAACGACAAGTGCAAAGTATGCACAGTAAGTAGAAAAATTGTATTCAGCTTCTTCCCTTACAACCCTAGTTATCTTTTCCCTTTCTCTGGTCAGTAATTTTTCCCACTATGCCTTCACCCTAACAATGCAGGCACTGTAGTCTGAAGTATCTAACTCTTCTTCTAGGAAAGCCAACTGCTACAAGTATTCTTTAGTGTCAGTTGCTGTGTCCACCTTGTGTGTTTTTTGTTTTGCTCCCTTTCTTTATGAACATGATACCTAGTACGCTCTTCTTTTCAGTTGCATTCCTTTTTTTTGGTTCAGCAAAAATATCATTAGGTTTCTGGTCAAGTTTATTTCAACTGTTAGAATACATTGGCTTCTCCTTCTTTTTGCCTTCTGTGTATTGTTTTCCATGTCTCTCAGAGAATAAACACAGCCCTCTTACTGACTTCTTTTCTGAGTTGCTTATTGTCTGCAAAAGATACACAAATACACATTTATCTTCTATTTTACTGACATAATTGGATTTAGAACTCTGGCTATGCACTGTTTCTTTCTCTTTAACTACCCTGGTAAAATATTTCTTACTCCTTCCCTTCTCCCTCTCAGCACCAACCTGCTGCTTAACATTCTGTGTTATGCTGTCCATCTCACCTTCCTTCTTTCTGGTTGGGATCGGAGCCGATCTTGGGTCTGACTCAGCCACATGTAAAGCTCAAAGAGTCCTAACTGGCTCGAGGTTGATCCCTTATCCCAGCATGCATAGCAGTAGCTACCCAGATCTCTTTTGCCGCTTGCAGAGTCAAGATTGTCTTCTGCTGGCTCAGGCTAAGTAGTTTATCTTTTCTGTCAAAATTGCTATCTGTTCAGGCTAATTTGCATTATTAGTTAGAGTTTACCTGACTTATCATTCCTATACTCATTACAGTTGTTGTTTGTGTTTATAGGCTGTCGTTTTCTCTCATGCCTTTTTCTGTGTGTTGTCAGCGGCCCATTTTTTCTTCAGGGTTATCTTGTTACCTTTTTCCCTCCTTGCTTTATAGGGAGAAGCCATTTAAGTTAGAGGCTTTCTCTCTTTGGGACCATTAGCCATTTAATTTAGAGGCTACCCCCGTATCTTTTTTCCCTCCTTCTGTCAAAAAAAAAATCTATATACTTTATTGCGCTTCACTCTTTCTGTTTAATTATGTCTAAAGAATCTACAATGCAGTCAGGCTTTAAAAAAATGCAATTCGTGTTGCCAAAAAATGTGTTGTGTTTATTGTTTGTGTGTGGTCCACCTGCAGGACTCGTGCTCTGTTTGCCATGCCTTCAGTGCACTGGTTTTGCAGTAGAGGCACAACAAACTGATCTTGAGAGGATTGTTAAAACCTCAAGTTGAGGTTGCATCGGATACTCAAGCCTTCCAAAAAATCTGATGATAGACAAGCATCTTCATCGGCTCCACCTTCGGTGCCAACAAAGGCAAAATCTAAGTCTTCGGATCCTTCGGAGTGGATTGTTGGATCTGAGGATTCCTTTTCACTGGCGGCTCTATCTGTGGCTTCGGAGTCATCCCGGACTCAAAAGAGGTCAAGATCTCCTTCCTTGGACCTGGTGAGATCTGTGCCTCAGTCACCATTTTTGCAATCAGCAGCAGGTAGTCACCGGTCCTCGGCCAACTCCTCTTGAGCATCCAGGAGTTTATCGGATGATGATGTGGAGAGAGTGGTGAAGAGGCTACTCAAGACATGGGTATTTGCTCAATTCTTGTCAGGGCCAGTGCAGAAGGAAGTGGCTCCATTGTCCGGTCTAGCCCCTATCTTGGTTCCTCCTCTGACTGCATCCAGTTCACTCTGACCTCCTCGACAGTCTGCTCTGTCAAGAGGTCTGGACACTGAGACTCCCTTGTTGGCTCCAAGGGGAGAAGTGGCATTGGACCCTTGTCTGACCCCACTTTCCTTCTCGGAGCTTCGGCGCAGGTGAGTTCGTCTCCCACATCTGCCTTGGAGCCATCGCCTTTGGTGTGGAGGAGGTCTCCAGGCTCCTTGGAGCCGGGAACTCCCTCCGTTCTGGATCGCGGTGTCTTCGAGGTGATGAGGAGTGTGCTGTCCGCCAAGATGGCTCCACCCTCAGCTCCACTGGCTCTGTCCCCGATGATACCTGTGTCTGCCTTGGATCCTTCTCTCCGTCCCAAGCATAGGAAACTGATGCCCCAGGATGCCCCACAGGGCGACCCATCTTTTTCCGAGACCTCTCCTGAGCATGCCTCAGAGGAGGTTCCCAGGAAGAAAAAATGTAAGAGGAAACATGTGGACTCCCCTGAGTCCATCACCTCTGACACAAACTTGAATGACTTGAAAGGGTCCCCATGGTCCCCATCTGAAGATGTCTCATTCTCAGACATTCTGGATATCCTTAGGCAGAGGGGAACTGGAAGTCCCTTGCCTCTTCTGAGGACAAGTCTGTGTACCTAGATGCATTTGGTTCCCAACCTTCCACCTCCTGGGTGTCTACGCCTTTCGACCCACTTTTGTCTGTCGTGAGTCAAAAGGCCTAGAGTGCTCCAGAGACCATGGAGCCCATTCCAAGAAGGCCAAACAAATTCATGACTGCACTTCAAATGTGCAACCTTCATCAGACAACAAAATAGGTTAATTACTTAAGGAAACATTTAAAAAGCCCACAGAAATGACATCATCATTTCATCAGCTCACCAGAACCAAAATGTTAAAGCGACAATTCCCCCTTCTTGTCCTAAAAAATATTTATACACATTCATTACAAATCTCATCATTTAATACACTATATACAAAAATCAATTTAAAACAAATTAATATACATAATTAATATCAATAATCTCATATTTATGTAATCTAATTATTTCATAAAAATAAAAATTTAAAATAAATATATAAATGAACATTATGTAATACATATGTGCATACTAATAGTATGTACTTAAAAGTACACCATATTAACACACAAACACACCAAATGTTTCCATAATTACCGTCTCTCTAAGGCCTTCAATTTGAGAATACATTACAGGGAACTAATTTCATTAAGTTCAGGAAACATATAGGTGTTAGTTAACAATTGCCACCACAATTCCCTTTGTTCTAATTTTAAGAACCAAGGACCACCCCTAGGATTGACTTCCGCTTATTCAATAACCAAAAATAAGAAAAATGTTCGTTATGATCATTAATGTGTCTCACTAAAGCATTAGTACAGTCTTTTCTCATTATACTGTACTGATGTTCATACACTCTCTGTTTCAAGTGATCTTCCGTCTTCCCAGTATAAAATTGGGGACCCCACTGACACTCAGCCAGATACACTACACCATGACTATTACAATTAAACTTCTCCTTTATATTAAAGTCAACCAAATTCAAAGTAAATTTATTGGTGACGTTTATATGTTTACACTGGATGCATGAACCACACTTAACCATCCCACCAGGTCTAGTAGATGCTACCCAATTTCTTTCTATCATACTTTTAAGGGTGACACCCCATTTAAACACAACCTTAGGAAAAACAGGTACTTTATTCCTAAGGCTGCCATCGTCCATCAGCAAGGTCCAATATTTACACAGAATGGACCATACATCACATGCATTAAGGGATATTCCAATGTTTTCATGGAATCCAATAATCCATTATAAATCTGGTATAGCCATGGGCTCCCCATGTGGGGGGAGCTTTTCCAACTGTGTTATGGCATACTGGGAAACCATGTTACTTTTCAAACATGACATCTTCAGAAAGCATGTCACTTGGTACATGTTACCTGGATGACATTTTTATATTATTTCATGCGAATTATGCTGACGTTGTCGAGTTTGTTGAGATTATTTCAGAATTAACTGATTTTTTAAAATTTACCCATGAATGTCATGTTAATGAAATTAGCTTTTTGGATGTCTTATTATGGAAAGATAACAAGAATGGGCATTATACAGCAAAAATTTACCATAAACCAACATATTCTAATTGTTTTTTTACATTTTGAGAGTTTCCACCCATTTTTCCAGGAACGGTCTGTTGTAAAGGGACAATTAGTCAGGGCTGCTTGTATGTTAACTTTGGATAACGATTACTTGATTGAATGTGAGACTCAAAGTAATGTTTATCTTACGAAGATATCCTCCCAACTTATTGGAAATATTGATTGAGGAAGTTACAACAAACGTAATTCTGGGTGGTTTAAACCTATACTTAATAATGGATTATTGGATTCCATGGAAACATTGGATTATCCAAGATCTATTAATGAATTGAGTGTAGATGAAGGGTCCACCAATATAAATGTAAATGGAATTAATGATCATTTTACTTTGACTTTCTTTGAGATACCCTCCAGGATCCTTCAGCTGAGGGAGCAGCTTCCAAGTTGGCTAACCAGCTAGCAACTCTAACCTCCATTGCCAACTTCTCCATGCGTTTGATTTCTTACACAGCAGATGGAGTGAGTAGAATGGCAGGCACAGGAGTGGCACTTCACAGACATTCCTGGATGTGCTTTTGTCAATTTGCGGAGCCCTTCAAGTCCTCCTTTATAAATGCCCCCATTTGATGGCTTGGCCTTGTTCGGGCCGCAAGTTCGAGAGACTCTTACCAGGAGTAAACGAGATGGCAAAACTCTCTCTGCCATAGGAGTCCATTTTTCCACTCCATCCCAGCCTTATCCAAAAGGCCAAAAGAGTGAAAAAATGTGGTTCTGTAAATCCCAGAGAGCTTTGCCAGACACTCATGAAGATAATTCCCTCAAAGGCAGAGGGGGAAATAATAACGGGAGACATCAACCTCACGGCAGGTGGGGGTCCGCAACAGGGTGACAGGGATACGTTCTCTGCCAGACCCTTTCAGAATCCCTGAAGGATTGCCCAGCTGCTCACCTCTGGAGGCAGTTTGGGGTAGCATTTCACTGCACCCAAGTGCCTGGCAAGATATAACAGAAGACGAATGGGTATGGTGCATAGTATCCAGGGGTTACAAAATTCCCTTCTCCCAATCATGCCCAAGAAGTCAAAAATCAATGATCCCAGATGTTCCACCCAATCTTCAGGATCAAGCAGCTGTAGAAGTAAAACCTTTGCTGCAAAAAAGAGCCAATCAGGAAGTCCCCACAGACCAGATAGAACCTGGAACTTACTCAATGTTCTTTTTAGTTCCAAAGAAGACAGGGGACTGGAGATCTATCTTGGATCTCAGCAAGTTAAACAGGTCATTAAAGAAGATCAAGTTCCAGATAGTGACACTGCAGTCCATTTTACACTTTTTGGATCAGGACAATTGGATGTGCTCTATCAATCTCCAGGACGCATACTACCATATAAAAATGGACAGGCAGTCCAGGAGACATTTTCACTTCCGGCTTAGAGCCAGTCATTATCAGTTCAGAGCTCTGCCCTTTGGTCTCACCACAGCCCTCAGGGTGTTCACCAAATGGATGGCAGTAGTCATGCCTCATCTGAGATGCTTGGGATTACAGGTGTTTCCTTATTTAGATGACTGGCTCATCACTGCCACCACCGAGCATCATCTCCTAAGGGCCAGGAACCACATGATTCACACTTGTGCACACCTAGGAATCACAATAAATTATGAAAAATATGCCTTGTTGCCCTCTCAGTGTATTACTTTCATAGGCACTCAGCTAAACACAAGAGACATGATAGCCAAGCTCCCACAAGAAAGGGTGCTTGCCATTCAAGGTCAGGTTTCTCTCCTTTTGTCAAAATCAAAGGTTCAGGCTCAATTTGTCCTGAAAGTCTTGGGGTTAATGGTGGCTGCCATTACACTAGTTCCATTAGCCTGTTATCACATGAGGATTCTACAATGGCTCCTCTTCACTCAGTGGTCGTGTCAGGACTTGCCAATGTCACACATGATCTTAATCATGAATACTTGCAAGAAACATCTACAATGGTGGCTTTAATCTCCGCTAGTCACTTTAGGCAGACCCATTGTAGCCCCTCTTCTGGTAGCCACACTGACCATGGATGCTTCCCAGATTGGGTGGGGGGGGGGCATTATCTGGGACAGACAGTCCAAGGAACTTGGTAACCTCACAAGTACCATTTGCACATCAATGTCCTGGAGATGAGAGCAGTGTTACTAGCATTGCAAGCACTTCATGACTCTCTCTCTTTGGGCCATATAGTAATTCAGGCAGACAACATGTCAGTAGTGTGGTACATCAACAAACAGGGTGGAACCAAATCGTACCCCTTATGTCGGAAGGACCTTCGAGTATGGCAGTGGGTGATCTGCTCTCAGCATTTTCTGGTTGCAATGCACATTTCGGGGAAGTCCAATGTGATAGCGGGCAAGCTCAGCAGGGCAATTTTCATGCCCCACGAGTGGTCTCTGAACCAAGATGTGGCAGATATGATCTTCCACAGATAAAGCCAGCCATGCTGCAATCTCTTTACCTCTCACCTAAACAACAAATGCAGCAGCTATTTTGCCCTAGTTTCCCCCTCTGGGACAGTCGTTCATCGATGCACTGGTTCCCGATTGGCCTCTTGGGATCCTTTATTCTTTTCCCTCCTTTCCTTTAATTCCAAAAGTTCTTCAGAAGGCAAAGTTGCTGAGTTGCAAGCTGATCCTCATTGCTCTGTACTGGCCTCATCAGATATGGATACCATTCCTTTCACATTACCTGAAGGAGGAACCTTGGATTCTGGACCCAGTTCTGGACCTCCTGACACATCAGTCAGGCACTCTTCATCCTTCCATTCAAATTCTCAAGCTGAAAGCTTGGTTTCTCCACTTCTGATCCTAGCCAGGCTCCATGATAACATATTTTAGTCTCTTCCCATAAACCAACTACGAGGAAGCTTTACGCTAGTAAATGGAAGAGGTTCTCCTTCTGGGCCAAGCAAGATGACACTGACCCCTTTACAGCTCCAATTGCAAAAATCTTGGACTTCCTAGCTGAAACCTTCGAAAAAGGAGCAGCAGCTGCTACAATTCATGTTTATCTGGCTGCTATTTCTAATTTTCATGCGGGCCTTCATGGTTCAAATGTTATGTCCCATAAGTTATGCAACGCTTTTTTGAAAGGTACTACACTATTAAGGTCTCCTATCTGAGAACCTCTCCATCCTTGGGATTAAGTACTAGCTGCTCTGAACCTTCCTCACTTTGAACCAGCTGCTTCTTGTCCCCTGAAGTTCTTATCATGGAAGACCTTTTCCTGATTGTGATTACATCAGCTAGATGGGTCTCTGAGTTACAGGCACTTTCCATCTGCCCACCTTATATGATCTTTCACAAGGATAGAGTATCTCTTAGAACTAATCCTTCCTTTTTACCAAATGTCTGCTCAGACTATAATTTGAATCAGTCAATTGAACTTCCTGCTTTCTGTCCATATTATGGCAACAAGGCAGAGTACAAATTACATCAACTGGATGTCCACAGGCAACTAAGATTTTAACTCCAAAGGACCAAGGACATTAGAAAATCAGATCAGCTGTTTGTATCCTTTTCTCAGAGCAAACAAGGCTCATCAGTTTCCAAAGTGACTGTTTCAAAATGGCTGTCCAATACTATTACTTATGTTTATGAGTCTCGGAATGTGTCAGTCCCAGGAAAAGTGAGGGGACATTCCACTAGGTCCTTCACTACCTCCATAGCCCTTCAAGCTAAGCTTCCTTTAGATACTATTTGCACAGCAGCAACATGGGCTACTCCCCATACCTTCATTACTCATTACAAAGTGGACATGACCTATCGGAACAGGGCATCCTTTGGTTCCACAGTTCTGAAGTCTCTTTTCCAGTGAGCCACCCAGGATTTAGGTGCTAGGGACACTGTCCCAACCGGAAAGAAGGAAGGTAAGATGGACAACATAACATAAAGAAGTTATGTTCTTATCATAATGTTCTATGTTTGTTGTCCTTTATTTTGCCTTCCTTCTTGCGTTCCTCCCTCTTTCCCCCATCCTGGATGAGTTAGAGGAATTTACCTTTTGGCTGATCTGGCTGAGTTTCCTTTGCTTTTCAGCCTTTGGTATTCTCCTTGTCACCATGTTTTCCTGTTGTTGTCGGCACAAGGAGTCTTATTGCTTAGTTACCTCTTTTATTGGGTAATTCATAATTTTCCTATCTAGTGGTTAGTTCTCACAAATGAGATCTGGGTAGCTACCGCTATGTATGCTGGGATAAGGGGTAGGCCTCAAGCCAGTAAGGACTCTTCGAGCTGTACAAGTGGCCGAGTTGGAGCTGAGATCGGCTCTGAACCTAACCAGAAAGAAGGAAGGCGAGATAAAGGACAACAAACATGGACCGTTATGGTAAGAACATAACTTCTTTATAGTTTTGCTGCTCTCTGGTTTTGCTTGATAAAAAAACAAGAATGCAGCTGAAGTGGTGCATTTCCATCATTCCTAACATCATTTCCTTAGCACACACTCTTTCAGTGTGTGCATATGTCTCTCCATTCATGTCTGTCACTTCAAATCCCTGCTTTGAGACATTTTCAAACTGAAAAGATGCTTCTATTCCCTGCTTTGCAGTACTCCCAAGCTGTAGAGTTTTCATTTTATGCCCCTTCCTTCTACTCACTTTGTTAGAGGTTTATTCAACATATTCTATTAATCTGATATAGCTACTTCCTCTCTTTGTATACCTGGATATTTTTTTACTTTCCAATACATTTTACTGGGTTAGAAAGAGACATCTCTGTAGGCTTATTCTCTCACTGTTTCCACTGCCTATACTGATGGGGTAATCTACCAAAATAATTTACTTCTTCCTATTGTCTCCCTAATTACTCAAAGTGAAGAAAAATCTTACCATACTATGCTATTTGTTAAACTGAGAATGACAATAAATGGATAGATCACTTTTTGTAATACTTATCTAAATGTCCTGTTCTAGAAAATGTAAAACAACTTACTTTAAGTGGTAATGTTTTATGTTTGTAAACCCATATATTTATTTAAATGAAGACTTGTTTTTGGTTCATGCAATTTAGCTTTAAAGCTTTCAGTTAATTCTGTTTCTGTTGAAACAAATAAGTATTCATTTGGCGTTGGGTCAGTCTGGGCTACCCACGCTATAAAATTACCTATGAGTGCCCATTTAAATCTATCTAGTGCTAGAGTTTCTAATGAATACCAGGTTCTAACCACAATTTAAGAACATACATCAAGCTGCCATAGATGATTTTTATCAGTCTACATTTACTAAAAGTCAGGATGTGGAATATACACACCTGGGTCTCTGGTATAGAACCACCTTTAGCTAAAATCTCTTTTCTTAGCTTTTAGTAATCCCATGTATCAGTGTCCACCAAGTCCACGCAAACTTTCAATATGTCAGATGAGACAACAGTGTTCTATCTCACACATTCTGGGGAGAGATCTAGCTCTCTGCTTTTTTCTGGAATGTTATCAGGTCAGTATCCATGTTACCAACCAAGATAAGGAGTTCCCAACCTAATCATTGAGTAGTTCATCACAGTGACTTCTTGTAGTTGGGGTGTAGTGAGTTGGTGTTGCTGCAAACTGACCAGATGTTGGTCAGTGATGGATGACATTTCCTGTAAAGCTGTTGAAGTTCAGCAAGCTTCAGCACTATTTTAGTAGCAGCACTATTTTTAGCCAATTTTCTCAGGTGTCCGTCACTACCTGTGGTAGCCTTTACCACTGCTTTAATTATTTACAACATTCAAGAACTTAATACAGTACCTGTAGCCCATATAACCATGCAGTTTGCAAGGCTAGTTTCTATTAACACAACTTCTTTTAACATAAATAGTCTTTTTCATTCATAAATTACATTAAGAAAGCACCCCTCACAGGCACAGCAATCCTGTCACACACAGTTGGAAAAACATAA
Source organism: Protopterus annectens (assembly GCF_019279795.1). Lineage (NCBI taxonomy): Eukaryota > Metazoa > Chordata > Ceratodontiformes > Protopteridae > Protopterus > Protopterus annectens. The sequence goes on from NC_056746.1 coordinate 1,561,509,880, forward strand.
TAATAAATTGCAGTGAATCTTTGCACACCTCAGACACTAGAGAGAGTACCCTCCATTCAAAGCACTTCGCATATAGCTCCAGTAGCACAATTCTTACATTTTCTAGGTTGTTATCAATAGCAAGGAATGAATACTTTTCAAATCTTCACCACTTTGGATATTTCATGTTGTATCTATGTATATGATATGCAGAGACTATAATTTTCAGTAATAAAGACTGTATGTTAAAAATGAAAGGAGTTCTAACATAAAACGAGAAATAATATTTACACCCCCTTCTTGGTGTATTTTCTCAAGGCATAACAAATATTGTAGTAAGAAGCATCTTGGCAAAATTAAAAAATCGCTCCTCAGTCCTTCACCTTCCTCTATTACTTGAATAGGCACATGCCTTTATTTTACAAAAGGACTGCAGCAGCTTGTACAATTCCTCTATAAGGATAAATCCAGTTCAGACAGCTGCCAGTTAATTCCTCAGGAAGACAGGCTTCTTTTCCAGAACTTGACTGCCATCATTTTCTACACAATGTCCCTGGGACTCCAGCCATGCTTTTCTCTACAGTTAGTGGCTACCAATCAGTTCATTAATGAGGGCTAATCTTCATATACAGACAGGAACTGCTGTCCTTCTTTAGCGTCAGTATCTATTTCTTGCTTGAAGGCTCACTTTCCTCCTTGTCCATACCTTAGGCTCAGTATTACTATGCCTTTCTTCTCCCATGCTCCCCACGGAGTTCAGTGCCAGCCTACTAATATATATATATATATATATATATATATATATATATATATATATATATATATATATATATATATATATATAAATATATATATATATATATATATATATATATATATATATATATATATATATATATATATATATATATATATATATATATATATATATATATATATATATATATATATATATATATATATATATGGGTTCCATACACTAGATCAACTTTTCACTAATTTGAAATAGTGCATGGAATGCTCACTGCAGCGAAAGTGCACTTAATCGAAAGTGCACTTATGTGAAGTTCAGTACAACGAATGGGTGTTGTACTGAACTTCCGTGCAGTACTCACGGACCTTAGGGTTAGGGCATGGGGCTATCCCCTTACCATGACCTGTGCCGTAAGCCTAAGGTCCGTGACGACTGCAGTGCAGTGAAGGACATGAACCTTAGGGTTAGGGCATGAGTAAGGGTAAGGGGATAGCTTTACTAACTATCCCCTTACCCTAACCCGTGCCCTAACCCTAAGGTCCTTGACTATCGCATCATAGTGGAGGACATAGCTTGTTTTTTATATCCTCCACTGTGCTGAGGTGTTTTCGGTGAAGTGCACTTACGCAAAAGTTCACATTCGTTAAAGTGAACTTTCTCAGACTTGAGGCTTCATATTACAAGTTCGAAGTAGTGAACTTTCGTTCTTGTAATAGGAATCCATATATAGATATATATATATATATATATATATATATATATATATATAATATTTCTAGAGAGAGGAGAGACGCACACACACACACACACACACACACACACACACACACACACACACACACACATATACACAGACAGACAGAGGCATACACACTCACTCTTGAATATATGAGAGAAAAGGTGTGTGTGTGTGTGTGTGTGTGTGTGTGTGTGTGTGTGTGTGTGTGTGTGTGTGTGTGTGTGTGTGTGTGTGTGTGTGTCTACATATTGTCATTCCATGGTACAAGTGTGGAAAAAGTGGTGATTTACATCCTTCCTATGTGCCTTTTTTTTAATTTATCCAAGTCTTTTGGGTTTCTAATAACATGATGGGAGTGGACCCCGTTCATGAAACTACTATTGTTTCAGTCTTTGATGTTAGCCAAAAGTGCTGTTCACAGTACCCGCAATGTGCTCAGTAATGACTCCTGCAATTCATACAAGGCTGCATGTATCAGTAAGATATCTACATACGATTGTAGATTTTGTTTTAAAAGACTCATTGCTCCTACCACTACTGGAACTGTCTGGGTATCTTTGTTCCACATTGCTCTTCTTTCTGTCTGCAAATCTTTATATTTTATGACTTTGTGACTCTCTGTAAACAAGACACTGTAGTCAAAGGGTGTAGCGATTTCAGTTATCAATGCTACTTTTGTCTTCTTTTCATAGACCACTTTATCCGGTTTTCTAGCATCTATCTTTTGAACTGTTGGTAACGGATGATCCCACCCACTCATCTTTACATGTACTAAATTTGTGCCACGGTGCAAACACAGTGAACAATGACCATGTAGGCTTTATTGAATCACTTGAATGTGTTACTCTGCAGTGTATTGCAGAGATTTATGGTTGGGGTTTTACATTAATCCCTACATAATCAATTCACAGTACTAAATGGTGGTTTTCACTCAGTTTGCGTTGGGGGCTTTGTGTGCTTTTACTGAAGGTGATGTCTCTCACAACAGCAGTTTCACGATGTGGTCTGTGTTCAGTTTTCTCTTCCCATGCACATCCTACATCTACACTTGCATCTCAGGTGACATACAGTTTTTACTGATACCAGCTGCTGAGAAGAAGTATCAGTACCCCCCAGAAATGCACATAATTCTTCAGCAATCATTTTCTATGATGCTTTGTGACTCATGTTTCCAGTGTTTTTCATCTCCTTCATTTCTGTAATGTTTGCACAATCCCCAGTGCATTAATCTTGCCACATTATTATGCCTTTCAGTATACAGTCCTTCTGCCATTAGTATGTCACAATCAGTGATGAGGTGTGTGACTGTTTCCAATTCGGTTTTACAAAACCTACATTTGTCTGTTTCTCCCACATTTCCAATGGACTTTGTAAACCAACGTGTATGCAGCCCACTATTTTGGGCTGCCAGTGTTAACCTTTCATCTCTTGACTTGAATTTGCCTCTCCTCAATCCTTCCTGTGTTTGTTCCTGATCAACATGAAGTTCTTCCAGAAGTTTTCTGTACTAGACATTATGAAATTATTAATGAACCTAAATACCTGCAATACTCATGATACTATGTTTTATTCATAATATTACAGTATTATTAGTAAGCTGTAATGTATGCAGTGGTAGTTAAGTAAATAGTTAAGATATTTGCATACTGTATGCAAATTATAAGGGTCATCTTAAAAGTATACTTTGAAGGACTTATTTCTGAGGAGGAATTATTTATCACTATAACTAAAGCTTACCATTTACTTTCCTACTCTAGTACATGTAAAGATGACTGACATTCTATTATCTTGTGAGTGTTTTGCTTAGCCAATGCCTAATCTGTTTAATACTGTCTTGCAGTGTGATTAGGTGTACAGATTAGTGGGTATGAGTTTGCTGAACAAGTCCACTATTTTAATATCCATGTTTTTAACCCGTCTCTGATTTACCTCTGAAATCACATTGTCCAACTAATCAAGAGCTCTTGAAAAGGAAGCAGCCCTTTTTTCCCTAAAGATTCCAAAAGTGGATGGGGTTTTACATTAACCCCTACAAAATCAACACAAAGTAATAAATGGTGGTTTTCACTCAGTTTGCGTTGGGGGCTTTGTGTGCTTTTACTGAAGTTGATGTCTCTCACAACAGCAATTTCATGATGTGGTCTGTTTTTGGATTTCTTTTCCCATGCACATGCAACACTTAGAGGTGACATACACTTTTACTGATACCAGCTTATGGGAAGAAGTATCAATACCCTCTAGAAATGCACATAATTCTTCAGCAAATTGCTAAAATGTCAATGATTATTGAACTTACTGTGCTAGAGACCAGAAAATTATTTATTTATTGTGTTTAATTGGTTAGGTCCAAGTGAGTTAACTCCAATTATAAGTGAAGCTAGGGGAGAAAAATCCGCAATACACTGCAGAGTAACACTTTCAGGTTATTCAATAAAGCCTACATGGTCATTTTTCACTGTGTGTGCACTGTGGCACAATGTGCACATGGCAGCAGAATCTTTTGGATTCAGTAGCACCATGTAGCTGCCCACACCTCAGTGCAAACAAGGCAAATACTGTGGCATGCAAATTACAGCATAAGCAGCTGAATTGCATGTTAATTAACCAATCCAACATGATTTAGCTTTCAATAAGCTATAAAGCATCCGTGTAGACTCCATGCTGTTTTTTCCTGTGGATTCCAAAACTTTTGGAATACAGACATGGAAAGGAGTCTACATGGACAGAATATTAGGGGCTGTTGCTGCTTTAATTCATTTGTATGCACTACATGCTGAAGCCAATGCTGCTGCTGATAGGCCTAGGCCAAGAAAGAGAAGAGTTTTCAGGTCCCATTTAACGTTTTACAACCTACATGTTGTAGAAACTGTGGATCACTACAGGGTGGATAGGGACACACTACAGGAACTCTCTGACCTCTGCTGTTCTCAACTTAGAGCCAGAGCCAACTGAGGGGAACCCATTTCAGTAGAAACAAAGGTATGTGTAGCCCTTAGAATCTTAGCTACAGGTACCTTTCAGAGCCCAACAAGGGATATGCTGAGGATGTCACAGGCATCAGAATCCAGGATCCTCCACCAATTCCTGAATGTTATACTCCAACATTCCAGTGATCACATATATTTTCCCTGTAGTTCTGAGGAGAGGGCCAGAAAAATGCAGGAGTTCTACTGTGTAGCACACTACCCTGACATACTGGGCACCATAGAGTGCACACATGGGAAATTAAGGCATCACCCAAGAAACAGGGTAGGCTCTACAGTAACAGAAAGGGCTACCACTCTATCAACTGCCAAGTTGTGTGTAATGCCAAGGGAATAATCTAGAACATGTGTGCTGGCAACCCTGGCAGTTAACAAGACTCACATATCTGGCACACCTCCCAACTCTACCAGATGTTTTCTGGGGGATATCTCACAGGGGCATTTACTGGGAGATGCAAGTTATGCACTGGAACCATGGATGATTACACTGATCATAAATGCACACACACACCCATGAAGAACACCAAAATGAGGTACACCCTCAAATAGGAAATATCATAAGGTGTGTGTTTGGGCTACTAATGTCATGGTGCTGGTGCCTTGATACATCTGGGGGAGCCCTGCAGTACAATCCACAGACATGAACAGAAATATTCACAGTATGTGCTACACAAAATAATCCTGAGAAAACAGCTATAGCAGGGTCAGCAAGGGGAAGGGGCACACATCCCACTACCAATGCCAAGGTCACCACAGCCACAGGCAGATGAGGAATCACAGATGGAACCACCAGCAGGTGAGGGTGTAGGCAGACATGCTCAGTATGTCCTTGAACTGGGTGAGAGACAACTCATAGCACACTCACTTACCACCTACGGGTTACAAACTTCCTCCTACTCACATACATATAGTAACATTGATGCCAGGCAACTCACACCACCTTTACCTCCCCATGTATTGGATGTGTACAGCTTGTATCACAGAGTCAGCCCTGAATTAAGACTGTGTCAACTAATGCATTTACAAGGTAATTCCTGAAAATGGAGTGTATTATTTACTAATATGATTGCGTGGCATAGCCTTGTATTTCATTACTTAGTCCAGTAAGCTAGTAAAAGGTAGTAGATCTGTATGGAACTTACCTTAACATGTGACGCCAGTGACTTATTTGACTTATATGTGTCCATTAGTAAGTAGTAGGCCTCAGGCATCAAAAATTCATACAGTCATACTTCTCAAAAGTACTGATGATCACTGCATGTCCTCAGTTTAGCACCATATGTTTGTACTGGAAAATGATTAAAGACAGAAGTTAGAAAGTAATGATACACATTGCAGTTTCTGACTTCACAACCCTCACAAGATCATTCACTATAAAGGTGGGAAATTTTGATGCTATTAACTGTCTAACTTTCCAAGGCCAATATAAGTCAAAAGTACAATTACCAGTTCAACATCACAAATGCAGATATACTAAGCACTATGTTAGCTATGCACCCTGAGCATCAGACACAAAGATTTTGTATACCGGAATCCAAAAGATAGAAAACAGGGATATGGCACAGTTATCATTACTTGCACAAGGTGTTGTGTGTGTGTGTGTGTGTGTGTGTGTGTGTGTGTGTGTGTGTGTGTGTGTGTGTGTGTGTGTGTGTGTGTGTGTGTGTGTGTGTGTGTGTGTGTGTGTGTGTGTGTGTGTGTGTGTGTGTGTGTGTGTGTGTGTGTGTGTGTGTGTGTGTGTATGGGGGTGTGTGTGCAGGGGGGCAGGATGCCTAAGCTGACAGAAAAGGTTGGCGAGTGTGTATGAGTATGAAAGGGAAGAAGCCAGACATGTGGATAAACCAACAAATGGCCAGTGAGACAAAATGAGTAACTGTTGTGTGTGTTTGTAGGGGTTCTCCAGGTGAAATTGGTGTGTGAGTGTCAGCATGAACACATCCAAGCTCTGTGCTGGCTTTATGTCTTGGTATGTCAGACAGGTGTGAGCTATGCATGGTAGAGGTGGGAGTTCATTGCTATCATCCCTGACCAGGAGAACCGGCTGTGCCAGCAGTTGCACTGGCACCTCCAAGCCCAAAGTCCAATGCAGTGCTGCTACTTAAATGTGACTGATGTTTGCTGGATGAGCTCCCTTCATGGGGATGCCCACAACCCCATGGTCTGCTATGTCTGGGTGTTGACAGCACACTCATTGATAGAGAAGTGAAGTAATGCCACTATGGGAGTGTGATCAGACATGGCCACATTGGCTGACAACAGATAATGTGTTTGATCTACACCCACGAGGATGCCGTTCTCCTCCCAGCAGATGTTCTATCACAGACACTGCTCGTTCCATGACAGACACAACTTGGTCCATCACAGACAGCCCTTGTTCTAATGTGTCGTGTATCCAATCCAGTGTATAGGCAACACAGTTTAGACAGGCACACGTCAGACTGTGCCACATCTGAAACCCTGAACATTTGTCTGGAGCACCTATAGGAATGTGCCTGTGCCTTCATGATGGCCTTAAATATACATCAACAGGCATGGGCAACAGGTGGAGGAGAGAGAGCAGGCCCCCTCTGAGCACCCCTATCAATCCTCCTGTGTGACACCTCACCCACACTTTGGCTACAGCCAGACTCAACAGACACTGAAGCCACAGTAGCCACATTTCCCTGATCAATGTTTTTCCAGCCACCTGTCCAATATCTGTGGGCTCACTGGACTGGGTAGGCATAGGCCTACTGGCTTTGTCCAATGGAAATGAAAGGGATGATTGTATGTCATCCCTTTCATTTCCCCAGGAACTATCGCCCTATAAGCCTGACTAGCTTGATCTGCAAAGCTATGGAGTGCATCATCATGGATCTCATTAACAGAGACATTGGGAACCTCCAAACACTGGACCCTACCCAGTTCGGCTTTGTTAAGGGCAGATCATGCCTCCTAAACCTGGTGGACTTCTTTGAGACAGTTACCAAGGCTATAGATGAGGGAAAGGTGGTACACATAGCCTACCTAGAACTCGCAAAGGCCTTCAACACCATTCCTCATGCAGGTATTATAGACAGGCTTACCAACCTGAACATAAACCCCTATGTCATGAGATGGGTTGCCAACTAGCTCATGGACAGAACCCAAATGGTAAGAGTTGCGGGAGCTAGGTCTGACTTTAAACCGGTTACAAGTGGCGTTCCCCAGGGCTCAGTCCTAGGACCCCTCCTGTTCGGCATATACTTCTCAGATGTACAGGCAAGCACAGGAGGACTATGACTGACCAAGTTAGCAGACAACTGCAAACTAGGGGCTATAATTGACTCTCTGGCTGACACAGACATCCTCCAAAAGGGTCTCACTGAGACAAATACCTGGAGTCAAAGCCATGGCCTCAAGCTAAATTCCAAAAAGTGCATAGTCATCCCCTTTGGAAAAAACAAAGTACCCACAAACTACCACATAGGTGGTAGCCCCCTAAATATGGAAGATGTAATAAGGGATCTGGGGACCCAAGTAGATAGTAACCTCAAAGTGGTTAGAAAATCCTTCTGTGTGGTCGACTTAATCACAAAAGGGTTTGCATCCAGATCGAAAGAGGTCATTGGGCCCCTCTACGCATCACTCATCAGACCCATCATAGAGTACAATGCCCCATTTGGGACGTACCTTACAAAACACCTGCAACAACTGAAATGACCACAGAAGTACCTCACCAAGAGGATCACTGGCCTCAAGCAGATGACCTATGCAGCTTGTCTGAAGAAACTCCAGCTGTGCTCGGTTGCATACCGCCTACTCAGATAGATTCCTGTCCCAGAGACTTCCCATGCTCTGGAACAAGATTCCAATCTACATTAGATAGAGCTCCTCACTAACCCTCTTCAAGAGAAACCTTGATGAGTGGATAGGAAACAGAAAGTTTACCCCAGGGATCACTTCAATGGATCTGCTGGACAGAGGCACAGGGATCTAATCTACGGGGGTGGCGAAAGCCAACACATTCTGGCTAGGCTTATAAATGCCATTGGTCAGATAGCCTAGTACCTACTTATAAACCTATGAACCTATGTCAACCTCAGTGTCAGATTCAACCTCTGCACCCCTTGGCTGTGCCTCACTTTGGCCACCATCATCATCAGAGTCTACTGATGCATTGACATCAGGTGGCACAGGGCCCACACTCCCACTTTCATGATCACCTGTGATAAAAAGCAAGAAACTCAGGAATAAATACCTGCACTACTAGAGTGCAATATAAGCTAGCAAACTAACAGTGCTGCCACTATTAAAGATACCACAGCAATATACTCAACAGGTCTAAGATCAACATCACACACTACAATATTTCTTTAAATTGCTCAGCAGTACTGACATAAAATGTTTGTCTTACCATCTGCAGATGAGATACTCCTCTGTAGTCCATAAATTCCTGCAAGAAGTTAAGCAAGAGGTAGGGTAAAAACAACATTATCACAATTAACAATAACACAGGGGGTAATACAGTTAACCCTTTATATGCCCATTAACTATAATTTCAACAAGAATGTGGCTGACAACTCTAACCTAAGCTTATAACTGTAGCAATCTTCAATCCACTCCCCAAAAATAAGACATGTGACACAGAATTAACTTATTGATTTCAACTGCTTTAGTTTACAACAGTGTGCAACTATTCAGAAAGCACAGCCTACCTGGAAGCTCCTCCTGTGATGTGCTTGCTGTCTCGGAAACTGTTGTACCGACATCCAAGACATGTTGTGCTGCACTCTCCTGGGAGCTATCTGGATCTCTGATATTGACCAGGAAATCTCCATTGGGGGTTAACAGTGGTTACCTAGTAGACCCTACCCCAGTAACCGTCTGGTCAGAGCACACTGCAGCTGCTCTCCTCCATGCAGATGTGATCATGTCAGTGGCCCTATGGCACACTTGCTCATATGTCCTGCCATATCCACCCACAGCATTGAGATCATCTATTATCTGCCATCATATTCACAACTAACGTGCTGTATCTCCCTGTCTTCTTTCCAGCAGAAATACACCATGTTGCCTGAAGTGATCTACAATCACTTGGTTCTTGGCATCAGTAAAGGGGGTCTACATGGATTGACATGCCTGACTGGCACACTCATAGGTGTCTTAAAAGACAACAAGGATAATACATATAAGTATCACATAACTACTAAATAACTGTTTCCAGATAAAACAGAAAAGGTAGCCAGTCAGGATTACCCACTAGAGAAACATATAACAGTCTACAGATATGAAATAATAACAACAGGCGGGATACAAAACAAGGAGAGCAACAAGAGCAACATATATTTGTTTGTGCTATAACAGTAATTCATCTTTGCTCCCCTCCACAAAAGAACAGCCCATCATTGTTTGTGCCATAACAGTAACTCAACTTTGCTCCCCAAAAACAACAGTTCATCCTTGTCTGTGCTATAACGGTAACTCACCTTTGCTCCCCCCAAACAACAGTCCATCCTTGTTTGTGCCATAACAGTAACTCAGCTTTGCTCCCCCCTCCCAAAACAACAGGTACATGACCCATTTTGCTAACAAACCCTCTTTGAAATGCTAAAAATTCTGTCAAAGGACCTGTCCCTGAAATATTTTTACATATTTATCACACAGCATTCGATTTTCATGTATTGGCAATCATGTAAACCTCTGAAAAGGCTTGAAAAACATGTCCATGCCATCAGCACACTTCTCACTAATGCACACAGATAAAGCTGTAAAAGCCTTTGCTTCAGATTTTTTATCAAATACATTCCAGAATATGCAGTATATAGGTGACAAAATTTAAGCATATCTTCTGAAGTTCAGGACTCCTCTGTACAGATATATGCTGAAGAAAAAGGTTTTTGCAGTCTTCCAAACATACATAACTCTCCTTACCATCAGTTTGCCTAGCTACACAGTTGTCATTTTATATGGTGTAGATTCAGGGCTGTTAGCATGGTGAATATGCAGATGAGGTGTGGACTCATTAGAATTGCTGAATCCCAAAAACTTGGACCTGTATAGTACAGGCACTCCCTCGGTGCTTTGTTTTTAATGGATTGCACATGTCAATGATTAGTGGTTGGGAGAAGGAAAACACAACAGCACTGCAGGTTGTCTTACTTCCACTGGGTGCATCAGGTTAGATCTACAAAGTGTTAGATTTAAGTTAGGAAATGTAAGTAAGCAGCAAACAAGTCACAGGTTGTGTTCCTTAATATCCAACCTGTACTTCATTTGTTGGCAATTGCATATGATATTATTTCCACTATGTAGAAATATAATTCTAATGTGTATGTCATAGATTGGTTTCCTCATTTCAAGTACCTCTCCCCTTTTTTTTTTAAATTTTTTAAGGGGGCAGAATCTTTGCCCAATGCACCGCTTAGCACAAACTGGACAACTGACCAGACAGGACCCAGACATAAACCGGATGTATTCAATTAATACAATTAGGTATCACGCAAACCCGCTAAGTGATGTTGCATGGCAATTAACAGTGAGCCCTTAAGAATGATTAGTAAGATCGGGACTGTCATGTAACTATTCCTTTGTCAGCATGTGTAAGTGTAGGGCTAGAGTACAGATGATCCTGGGTTGTAGTACAGGGTGTGTAATTTTTGTTTTACTGTTGTGACATTGCAGTTTGTCACAATGAACTTCAACATAGACAAGTGTTTTCTCAACCTTCTTGTGGCAACAAGTGTAAGTGTAAGACTGCCATACACATGGTCTTGGGTTTGAATACAGTATAGTCCATACACTTTTACTCCTGTTCCACTTCCCATTATAGTCACTTTCACTTATAACACTTGACATGGTGTAACTGAAATTAATTATATGTATGAGGACTAAGGCACTAGAATTGTGTCAGTTATGCATTAATTTATCTATGTATTATCCCATTTATTCTCAAATATATGACTGTGGGTATATTGCATACTATATTCCTGCTAGCATATTTCTGCTATCTGGACTGCCATGGCCCTTACATTTATCTAACACACATACACAACTGCCTGTACATCCAATGTCATTTTATTTGCTTTGCTTGCTACTGTGTTGCTGAGAACTGTATTTGTACGATGGTAAGCAGAGCACAACATTTTCAAACAGTGCGTGTATATTCCCAGTAAATGAGATGACTGGAATTGGCAGGAAAACACCATTCTCCATTGCTCTAGATCTGTGGCAGACATTGCAGGTGTTTGTGGGGCAGGTGTCAGGTTTAGGGCACAGAGATGGGATGTCCAGGATCCCAAGATTTTAGTGAAGAACCACAGTGTCAGGCTTTTACAAGGGAACTCTTCTGGCTCCCAGTATAAGTCTGACGCTTGGGATAGTTTAGCCTGGGCTGTAACCAGTATCACTGTTATCCCCCACACTGGTGAGCAGTACAGGCATCAATACAATGATGTCCAAAGGAGGAAGAGGGATATCCTCGATTATAGAATCAGGGAATTTAGGACTGCAGACATCCTACACCTGTGCAAGTATCAACTACAGAGAGCACTGGTAAGACTTAAAAGATGAATATGGGCAAGACTGGAATTAATAATGGTATTCTTTACTGTTTTTTTTTTCACAGCTGACAGGGAATGTGAGGTCAGTGTATGGACCCATGGGGCTAGATTGGCAAGGATAAGGGAAGCATGTGGTATGTACGCAGCAGAATGGTAGTGTTATTCAAGCATTAAAAGTTAAAGACAGCTTTTTTTGATATTTTACAGATGTATCAAATTAAGCATGCGTATCTCAACTGTAAAACAAGTATGCATGCATTAGTCTGTTGCACAAATCAAGAGTCCAATATTACAATATCAAACTGAGCATGCATATATCAACTGTAAAAACAAGTATGCATGCATTAGTCTGTAGCACAAACCAAGAGTACAATATTAGACTTTAGTCATAGGTTATTGGTTCAAAAACACACTTCCCAACTATACAATGTGGTTAATTCTTCAATTATGTGTAATTTAAAGTTTTAAAATAATCCGTATAATTGACACACACATATGTGCAATATATCCATGTCAAGAAGTACTTGCTGCAATCTGTAGTGCAGTGTGCATCCATTGGGTGAGAACTCGATTATCACTGTCACCCAACTTGATGACCATGGGTTTGTGATGCTCCCACCCTCACCCCAATCATGGCGTTCCCCAACTATTTGTGTACATCACCGTCCCTGTCTCTTGTTTGTCTTGTCTGTCTGCAATTGTTTCCCCACCTACCCAACTTAGCTGACCCAGGCATCTCTATGGGCATCTGTCCTACAAAAACAATCCCCTATACATAGCTCTCCATTTTGCTCACTTGCCTTCTTGACATACTTGATTCATTCCAGTTGGCTATACAACATTATTGTGCTGTGGTTACCCCTCTCTCTGGAAGTAAAATTCCAAATTCAGCTAATATTCTGCATATTTGATCAGTTTTTACTGTTGAAGAAATGGATAGATATGGTTCTTTCCTACCTCTCTCCCGCAAATTCCGGTATTGTTTTCCCTTTATTTTTCCACCTGCTTGCTCCCCATTTCACTACTTACCTATCTTCCCCATTTATTTTCTTTAATGCATTATTGCACAAAGTTGTAGGTGTATTACATACAGCTGTATTTGAACATAGTACCATCTGACTCCAAAAAGGAATGTATCACTGCATTAACTGCATGCTGCACATATGCCACAGAGTCAGTTAAGTAGCAGGTGTATTCTAGAGACTCAGTACTAGCTGTCAGACTTTTTTCTCCCCCACTGATTGCTCCCCATTTCACCACTTTGCTATGTACCCCATTTAACACCTTTAGTCTGGTCTAGAAATAGAGTCACACCAACACACATAAGTAGCAGACAAAGCAATGGATGCCTTCACTTTTTGGATTCCATGTTTGTGAGGAGGTACACATCACACACCAATGCACAGCAATGGTAAGCAGTGGCAGAATGCAGCACCACATCTGGTAAAAACAATTCATGTCATTGCATTACCACGTTGAAATGAAAAGTATTTTAAAATGTTAGATGCACTTGTATTCAAACCCAGTACCATCTGGACCAAAATAAGAAATGTATCACTGCATTAGCACCTGCTGTCACAGAGTCAGTTAAGCATCAGTAATTATTTCATAGACTGAATACTAATTTTCAGACTTTAGCAATGCAGCTCACATTTGCACACTGCTTAGATATGTGCAAACATGAATAGTATTGGAAATGTGTATCTCACATGTTTTTGCACTTTGCTAACTGTTGTGCAAACCCACTGCTCTCTGCGCTATGGAAATGTTTATATTATGTTATATTATTGCTGTTTACTGCCCATTTTCTCCGTATGACTTGAAATTGCATGCCTAAACATTATAAACTGAGTGTCCTACCTAATAATATGTCTCATATTTGAAATACATCCATCTCGTACCACCCCGCAAGCACTGCAACCCTGGTGTCTCAGTACTTTTTCCACACATAAAACAGCCACAGTACAAAATGTAATATCAATTGTTGTGTGCAATGCAATGTACATCAATCTGGTAACATGCAAAACTACAAATATTGACCAATATGCTTAAAAACTCTTATCTGAAAGGCTAGGGAAGGAATCAGCATGCACCGTATCCACAGTGACATAGGTAACCATCAACATACTTCACTCTACTTATTTTGTTTTTGTCAAGAGTATATTTTGCTTATTGAACTCTGTGGACTTCTCTCAGAACTGGATGAGGAATAACAGGACATACCGCCTATGTTGACTTATCTAAGGCCTTTCACGCTATCCCCATTCATGTGTCATAGTGAAGAGCTCTCATGTGGGAATTAAGCCATACAGTAGTACAGGGGAAGGCAACTGGCTTAATGACAAAACACACATTCTCTCAGAGTTGGGGACAGTACCTCCACCAGTAGCCAATTGTCATTAGAATACCAAAAGGATCTGTGCTTGGCCCTCAACTATTTACAAACTACTTCCCTGAAGTGCAGGCAATGGCAGATGGTCTGTGGTTTACCAAGTTTGCCAATAACTGGTAACTGGAAGCACTAATATAGAGTCCCCCAATGATGGTAATATATTATGACAGGAACTTCAACACATAAATGATTGGTGCCAAACTCATGGACTGAACCTTAAAACATACAATGGCTCATTGTCCTCTTTGGCAATGAATTACTCCCATTAATTATGATATGCATAGCACCCGTCTAATCTCAAACATGATTGTGAGACTTGGGAACACATGTTGATAGTGATCTACAATTTTATCAGTATGTGTCCATAGTGGTGGCACACACATTCTGCATTGCACACATCATACATATTGACATCACATGCAAAACCAGGGTGGTCACATATCTGCTCTACTTTACCATTATCAAAACACTGAGTACAATACTCTCTTCTGTCTGTACCTCAACAGGCACCTGGAGCAATCGGAAAAACACAGGGTTGTGCCCGGGACACTCCAGGGCCTCCAAACATGACATACATGGAAAAACTGAAAGACCTGTTAGTGTACTCAGTATCATGCAGGCTGCTGAAAGGAATAACTACCCTACAGAGCAGTCTCAGATCCTGCCTACTGGAAATGCTGCACATCTGCAAATCAAATGGGGTAAGAATAACTTGGCCCAGGGTTCTCAACCTAGCCTGTGACTTAAAAAGAACATGCTGGGGATACAGATATATCTCTCAAAGACTCATACTCCTCAGTAATAGGCTCCTACTGATGCGAGCCAGTGCTCCTCAATGACCCTGTTTAAGCACAATCTTGACTCCTGGTTGGGTGATTGCAAAGTCACATCTGGGGTGACACCTGTATCTGTATGGACAGGACCATTTGGTGCTGCTCACAAAATCACGCTGCTAACAAAGACCATCCAACTATGCTCAAGAAGGGTACTTGTGTTTTTACACAACTAGGATTCTAAACACTGTAGGGTCATTAGGCTAGTAGCCTCTTATGTACATTTGAAACTATCAGCTTATGCAGGTCTCCCACATGGCCTGCTGATGTTATTTACTATAAGCTAACCTGAAAACTTTCAAAAGTCAGACTTGTGCAGTGGCACTTGCATAACTTACTGTGTTCTGTAGTCTTTGTGCCTTTGATAGGTAGGGGTTCTGTTGCCACTGCAGTCAACTGGGCATGTGTGCAGGTATGTGCATATCTCTCAATTATATGGATTTTCACAGAATGCCCAGATTCTTGCCTCCTATTTTTAGTCTGTTTCTCATAAAAGTGTGGTTTTCTGGAAAATTATTGAGGGTTGAAGTCAGGACATAATGACAGACATTTGAGTTTTACACTTCAGACCATTGAGAAGATTCATACTAGCACAAAAGCTGCTATTCTATGAACTTTCTAAGTTTGTAAGAGGACTATTTAAAAAGTGTCCCTATTTTTGGTTCCTTGTCCCCCCATTATTTATGGTTTGACCATATTTCTTGCTCTCAGAGGTTGAGGGGTATGGGTGTGTGTCTGTATCCTACAGTTACCTCTCCAATCCCATGGATAGACAGTATTTTGATGCTTGTGCATGACTACACATTCAATTCATGGAGGTATTTCCACTTCTTCTCTCCAACATGCACTGCTGATGTCATCCACTATAAGTGGACTTGCAACTATATAAAGATTAGACTTGTGCCATGGTGCTAGCGTAAAGTACTGAGTTTTGTAGTCTGTGTACTTAGGTAGGAATTCTGCTCTCACTGCAGCTAACTGTGTGTGTGTGTGTGTGTGTGTGTGTGTGTGTGTGTGTGTGTGTGTGTGTGTGTGTGTGTGTGTCTTGTCAGAACAGCAGAAGTGTGTATCCTCCAGTTACTACTCTAATCCAATGAATTGACAGTATTTTGATACATGCATGTACCTACAGATCCATTTTATGCAGGCCTCCCAACTTCTTCTCTCAACATGCACTGCTGATGTCATGCACTATAAACTGATATGCAACCATGTAAAAGCCAGAGTTGTGCTGTGGCGCTTGTGTAATGTACTGAGTTCTGTAGTCTGTGTTCTTAGATAGGTAGGGGTTCTGTTTTCACTGCACTCATCTGTGTGTGTGAGTTGTTGCTTGACATTACAGACATCATTTTAAACCAGCATGTGGAGCACTGTTATATTCTCCTCAACAGACACTACTGATGTCTTCAGCGATAAAGTTTTATCTGAGACACTCCAAATCAGACATGGGCTGTGGTGCTTGTGTAAAGTATTGTGTTCTGTAGTCTGTGTACTTGGATAAGTAGGAGTTCTATTCTCACTGCAGTCAACTAGGTGTGTATGTGTTTGTGCACCTGCTCGACAGTACAGAGAGTATTTTACAGTAGCATGTGAGACATTGCTTTTACCATCTTCCTCTCAATAGACTCTGCTGATTTCTGGATATGCAGTATACACATCACAGCAGAGTCAGATATGTATTGTAGTCCAGGCACAAGTCACCTCATTCTTTCCAATACAGATTTCAGGAACAGGGCTTTCAGTATATCCACATATGTCATGGCATGGTTTGTGGGACCTGCATTTTCCTGGTGTGAAACCTCCATGGTCTGTCCAGCTGCTGCAGGTGTCTGGTGAGGTGCATGCAAAAGGAAACATTATATTGTATTAGTGTTCAGATGAGGTTTGAGTACAGTGCTGTTATCTCCTCCTCAGATCAGGATACAATGGCCTGACTTCTGAGGTGTACAACATAACCTTTCCATACCACTGTGGACACTTGGTCAAAGTTCAGATTGCTCTCTACATGCATTCTCAATTCTTGCACCACTGGTTTCAGCATGAGGGGAGTGTTGTCAATGGTGTATTTACCAGGAAATTCCACTTTGTATAAGGCACAGATCCTGACTAATTCTGTATTTATTAGTAGACCGTGTGGCTTTGGCACCAATCATTTGTGTATGTTAGCCCCTCTTGTACTATAATCACATCATTGGTGGACTCAGTGATTGCAACCAATATGCATGAACTAGCAAAATTAGTAAGCTACAGGTTGCATTTTGTAGCCTGGACTGATGAGAAATAGATTCCAAAAAGTACAGGGCCCAGCACCGATCCTTGGGGAACACCAATGGTGACAGCTGCAATGGTAGAGGATGATTCACCAGCTTTCACAGTATGGGGTCTGTCGGTGAAGACAATGGTTAACCATCTAGTGAAGTAAGCATTAATCCCCAGCTGGCAGAGTTTGTCAATGATACCTGAGTAAGGAGATTGTGTCCAAAACATTGGACAGATCAAGATAAGCCATATACACTGTGTTACCTTCATGCAGGCCTATCACACAGAAACAATGGGTTTGACAACATCACAGATTACCTACGCCTACCTGACATGGTGTGATACACACTTCAACACACCCTCCAGATAGACTATGTTTCCATAGAAGGTTGTACATCAACATGCATCCATCTGAGTGGGGTGGGGGCAACAAATGATGCATGCATGTATAGACACATCCTGACTCTCCTGATCTGGAAGTAGACAAACATGCCATCATGGACCTTCTCTAAATGGGCACTAGTAATATCCCAGCTGTATGCATACACACATGGGTGTTTTTGATGCTACATCTATGTCTGTTACATATGTCAAATGCCCTCAGACAGCATCACCCTGTGGAACTTGAAAAGGCCAAGGCAGTCGACAGGAGTCCACAGTGAGGTATTCACTACACAATAACAGATGTGGTCATCAACACCTACATCACCAAGTGGGTAGAACAGTGTATCATATATGTGGCATCTAAATATGTAGAAATGTGTGAAGTTATCTATGTCTCATGCGCAGTGATCAAGTGTGTACATTGGGGCTGTTTGCCAGGCTCTTTCCTGTCCATGATTGAAATCACAGACATCAAGAACGACATAAAAATCCTGTGTCCCACCAGCTGTCTATAGGACTACAGACTGTGGACAATCATTGCCTCCAACTGTGATATTGGTATAATACGGACAGTGTCAACACACATCAAAGATTGCTGCCACAGCCATGACAACACATGAGATGACAAGAAAACATGTAGGCATTTGTTTCATAATGCAAAGAAATGCACAAACTAAGGATCATATAGATGTCACATCCTATCAGCAGACCAGTTGTTATGTGGCCTGTGACTGGGATATATGGTATGTGGAATGTCCACTAGCATGTGTCCACAGTGATGAGTACCCCCCTCACATGTAACACAACTGCTGAGTATGTACAGGACATTCACATGACAGGCCATTAATACCTTCATAGCTGACAACCTTCACCACACCAATACCCGAGTACAATGCACCTTTCCTCATGTCCCTCCATACACATCTTCTAATGATGTGTAACTGAAGTGTACCACCTTTGTCAGTCTGAGCTGTCATGCATCTATTTGTGCATACCTATGTATTAGTTTTGCTGCATAAACATTTGTGTCTGGTGGCACTGAACCCCCATCAAGGTGTAATGCCACATGCACATGTGTGATATCTGTTTCAGTGATGCACTCGTGACATACATAGCTGTTTAATGACATTGACGGTATGGTTTACATGTGTGAAGGTGTGGATTGTGCAATATATATCCCTGCTATGCACACCAGTTAACTAACCTGTAGTGATCATAATGTCAAGTGTGTCTCCTCACACCTCCTGCATATGTTAGTGTCAGGAGAGTGTGCTTTATTACACTCATAGATTGCTGACATGTCCTAATATTTGTATAAGTGTGTTGTTGCAGAACCATCTATGGTCACTCAGAAACACATATGCTGTGTCACAGACATGGGTATTACTGGTTGTATTATACTTATATTGTATGTGCATGATGGTTTTACTATTGGCTGTAAGTCTGTATCTGTTTCCTACTTGTTGGAAGCCTCTGCTGACAATACAAGCATACTCAGGCAAATCCATCTGCACAGCTTCACAATATGCACGCAACCCCAATTGTATTTAACATCCATGATGCATGTCCTCTCCATTGTTCATGTCTGAATACTTATATCATGCAGACATCCTCCACTGTTATGTCACCTTGTGTGACAGTCACATCATATCCATTTATCACTGTGCAATCTATACTGTGCCATGTGGAGATGTGATTAGTGTTCCTGCTGCAACTGTCTTCCTTTTACATTTCCTCATGTGCGGTACATTACAATGTTTCACCTATCGTCCTTCCTGGTGTTAATCCCTAAACTTCATCTGTGTGTCCCTATTCAATAAACACACTTCCCATGACTATTTCTTATAAATGGCAGTCCGTGGCTCCTTAGAAATCATTGATACAACTTGTACAGACTGTCTGGAATGGGATTCCACAATACTCAGCAGTATATACACTGTCCTGTCATGTGCCTGCAACAAATACATTAATATATGAAAACCCTGGTGGTCCTTGTAGCAATCCACTCAGTCCTGCTAGCCCTGTATGCTGCAGTGTACACATACACTGTCCTGTCCTGATACACTGTCCTGTCCCTACAACATAATACATTAATATATGAAAAACATTGGTGGTCCTTGTGGCATTCTGTGCAATCACCCTAGCCAAGTATTCTGCAGTGTACACATACATTGTCCTGTCCACATAACATAATACATTAATATATGAAAAACCCTGGTGGTCTTTGTGGCATTCCATGCAATCCTGCTAGCCCAGTACGCTGTAGTGTACACATACATTGTCCTGTCCTGATACACTGTCCTGTCCTTCAAGATAATACACTAATATACGAAAAACCCTGGTGGGCCTTGTGGCATTCTGCCCAATCCCTCTAACCAAGTTTGCTATGATGTAACTAAGTTCGCTATCAGTGTTGCTTAACATGGTTTCTTGGCTGCCATGAAACCTTGCTTGCTTACATTTGAAGGTGAGTCATGTCATGAATATTTATTAAGTGCTGCTGCTCACTGTGCAAACATGTAAACTCTGTTTAGGCTTCACACAAAGCCTACACAGAGTTTATTGAATCCCAGGGATTGCCTTTATAATCAGAAGTAAAGTACTACAGTATATAGGTCACTTAATATTTTCATGTTCAGGAAGAGGTGAATGAAAACAGCTCACATTTAATTAATCAGTAGTAAATAATGATTGCAGAAAGGGTAGTGTATGACAAAGCAATTGACAAGTAATTTTTATAAAGAACCAAAAAATGTCCACACAACCAGGCAGTGATCAGAAAATACAAAGATTCACAACACTAAAGAAACGCACTGTACAAATTATAAAAATATTGCTTATGTGTGGTACTAAGAGCATGTAGAATTTCAGTTTCACAAGAACTAACAAAAGCTTTTAAAAATGGATGGACAACAGGAGAGAAAGAGCTGTGTTTCTTAAAAACATTTTCATTTCATACACTTTGGTCAGGAAACAGCAAGACAGAGAAACTTTCCTGGCCAGCAGTCTCTTATCTATCAGTACTTCAGCTACAGCTGATGGTCTTGTTGGAATAAATTATTAACCTTTACTCAACAAAGAATTCTTTTTATAATTTGTCCAGTGAACAAAGACAAGCACTTGTACAATTACGTGCATCCCCCACCTTGAAATACAACCAGCTGATAAAGGTGGAAGTATTGTAATTATGGCTAAACTACTTTATCTGGAATGTATGGGACAATTATTAGCAGATAATATGATTTATGTACATATTACTAAACAAACAGTGGATTTGACTGATAGAGTGCATTTTTTGTACATGACTTAAATATGACAGGTTTAATTAATCATGGTTTATGGTTGAAAATCCTGGCACACCCTTACTGTATGGGTTACCAAAGGTCCACAGGTGCATGCATGATCCACCTATGTGTCCCATAGTCTCCAGCAAAGGATGGGTCTCTGAATCCTTGTTCATATTTGTAGAAAAAACTTTGAGACCAGTGTCGGACAGCATAACTTCTGTTGTGAAAGATTCTAAATCTTTTTAAGTGATTCATATAGTTGGTCTATGAGTATAAATGGGACCAGTACAATGTTCTTTGTAACTCTTGCTGTAGTACCACTGTTCACAGTGATACCAAATACAATTGGCATTGAGTAACTGAGTATGTTAGACTGCAGTCATGTAAGGCAGGATTTATAAGACATAGAACAGATCTTGTCTGCACATTACTTGAACTTATATTTAAAAACATTTTTTTTTGTTTAATGGTGACTTTTTTCTTCAGAAGGCTGGCATGGGTATGGGCACTGCATGTGCTAACAGTTATGCCAACCTTGTGCTATATTACTGGGAAACTGAACAGATACTGCAGAATAATCTTTACTGTGAATTTATCAGCTTTTACAGTCATTTTGGGGATGATGTGTTCCTTGTTTGGATAGGTATACTGGATTTGTTTGAAGAATTTGTGGAGTTCCTTCATAGTACTGCAGATTTTTTGAAATTTAGTAAACATATTTCAGATTCCTCCAATGAATTTTTGGATATTACTATTAGTAAAGACATGCTTGGTTGCTTTGATACTAGGTTCTATAAGAAGCCTTGTAGAAAAAATGCATTATTACATAAAGGCTGTATGCATCAAGGGCATATAACTAAGAATATTATGAAAGGTCAACTACTTAGAGTTATGAGGCTACATAGTGATAATAAAGGAATGGAAAAGATTTTTCAAACAATGAAACAAAAGTTTTTAGAAAGGGGATATGATAGTAATGATACTGAACAGACTTTTGAGGAAGTGTGTAGACTCAGGGGCACACAAGGGAGACCTTTTTTCTCTGAGAAAGTTACTGGCAGTCATAATGTAGCTAGATCCAATATTGAGAAAGGGTTGGTCTTTCCATATTCCAGTGATATTAATATCATGTGGCATAGTGAAAAAAAGTGGCCATTGTTAATGACTAATCCAGAATTAAGAAGGGTACGTAATAATACACTACCGTTTAGCATTAAGGAATTATTTATCGTTAAGAAGACATCTTTGTTATAGGAATGAGTTATATGTTACAATAACAGTATCTGAGAGGAAAGGCACCTTTTGTTGCTGGTTATATAAACTTGTAAGTATATCTGGAGCTGCACATCTTTTGTATGTTCTGCTAAAGGGTTCAAGATAGACCTTGCGTTTTATGCAGACTGTAAAAGTAAAACAATGAGTGAAAAGGTCAGACAGACAATCCAATCAGTAAAAACTAAAAAGAAAAATCAAGCCAAGCTAGAGTTTCCATGTGTGATTCCTTAAACCTCTTGTATTAGAGGCACATGGGATATATGCAAATGACCCTTTAAGGACATCACGTGTTTCAACTATATGGCAGTTCTAAACGCCCATGACTTTTTTTTTTTAAGTCGGTTATGGACACATTCAGGCCAGTAAAGTGGAGTTTAGCTTTATTGGCCTGAATTTGTCCATAACAGACTTAAAAAGAAAAAAGTCATGGCCACTCAAAACTGCCATATAGCTGAAACACCTGATGTCCTTAAGGGGTCATTTGCATATATCCCATGTGCCTCTAATACAAGAGGTTTAAGGAATCACACAGTGGAAACTCTTAACTTGGCTAGATTTTTCTTTTAGTTTTTGCAGACTGTAAAAGTAAGGATTTTGTTTACTGTGCTAGCTGTCTTAGGTGCAGCGCATTCTATATTAGAAAAACTAACTGTAGTTTTAAAGAGAGAATATTAAAACATTTGAATGACATCAGACATAATATTGGTGTTCTTGCTCAACATGTTCCTAATTAAGGAGAACAGCATATTTTTAAGTTTTTATAGTGCTAGAGCTGCTTTTTGAAAGTTTGAGGGGTGGGATCTAGAGAATTCCACAGAAACAAGAGAGCTAAAGGGATTTTGCAGCTGCAAGCATATATTTAACCAGGGCTAAATGGGCAAGTTTCTTTAAAACCTGTGTTGAAGTCCTGTCCCCGTATACATTGAAATGAATGATAGTTTATGTACTCAAGTAGATGTGTACTGATATCTGTTTATTGACTGACTACTACTTATATGGGTGTTCTAATAGTTTTTGTTTGAGTTTTGGATTTGATTTGTTGACTAATTATGATGTAACGTGATTTGTAACATGACTATTGGTGCATTCGATTTTAAATTTCTTTATATAACCTGTCTCATCTTTTATTGTATTTATATGGTCTGACAAAGTGGTGGGTACACCGTGAAAGCACTTAACTTTTTTCTTTTATATTAAAGTCTATGGAGTTTTTATGGACTAACAGTTGTGGTGGTCAGATTATTTCTTTAGTGCTAATTTATATAAAGAAAACAAGTAGCACAAATCAAGTAATTTGTGAAAAGCAAAAATACAAGATCAGCTACATAAGGATTGAAATGACAGCCACAGCCATAGTCAGAAATGAGTCATATATTCTATTGCATACACTGTTTTCTTAATACTAATTGTTTTGTAATGATTACTATAATTTGAAAAAAAATAATCATTTTTAATGGTTTACTGTTACATATTTTCATAAATAGCCTATTTTAAAACAAGAATATCTAGTTGACTCACTTTTTTAATGAAAATGTATACTTGTCCAGAATACATGAATGCTATGCCTACCATGGTCTAATTTAAATTACTTTGCAGATTGGGTATATGAAAGTGTCCATAACTGAGAATCCATCCAGGAATGAATTGGAACACCAGTATCCATATCTGTGGTCTAGTTTGGATGGTTGGAGAATAATTATTGTCGTTATATTTTTAGTAGTAGTAGTGGTAATACAGTACATAATCATGCCTGCAGCTTATAATACAGATTGTTTTATTAATAGGGAGTCACTATCGGCAAACTGAGAAGCAGATAATATCACTGTGTAGGAAGTAACACTAGAAGACTGATGCAACATTTACAAGCTCGCAAAGTGCACCTACATCTTCCTGAAAACCAACTCTTTACAAAAGGTACTGTGGTTGCCAAGGACAGTTTGAAGGAGTATAGGCCTGGGAGAAGCTGTGATGAATCTGTTTCCAGCTGTTGGTGTGAGGTGCTCATCTCGGAGATCTAAAAGACTCTTACTAAGTTGATTGGTTAAAAATGAGGTAAGTACAAGCGAGTCTGAAACTGACCTTATCAACCAGGAAATGGAAATGAGTTGAAACATTCCATTTTATAAGATTCTAGGGTATCTTGATAAAGTTGTTACTATTTGTGCATATCCTGTTTCACAGAATTTAGGAGAGTATTCTATATTGAACTGATCTGAAATGAAGCAGTAATTTGATTTAACTCTGGTGGACTGTCATCTGAATTGGCATATTTGAAAATACAGTCCTTTTAGCAAATTTGACAATTCTCCTTAATGCTGTCTAAGAACTTTTAAATCTTTCTGATAAAAGATGTATATGGCAAGACCTTTCATTGTCCCTGTGTTCACTTGTCTATTACTGTTCCTATGGTCATAATAACCAGTGATGATAAATGTCTACTTTGGTACTTATAACCCACTAAACATAGTTCACCTTGAACAACATTGTGTTGCCATCCCATGAACTTCCAATTAGGTTATCTAGTCCTGAAGGAGTTGTGTAATTGTGGAGGTTGGATGCAGAGCCATAACTGGCTCCAGCTAGGCTCCTGATGCTGTTCTCTAATCTGGTACCCCTAAATTCTAAGATCAGGAGCAAAAAACAAATAAGGTCTCTTTCCCTAGTCTGATGCTTCAAGCTAGGACTGTTCTTCCCCAATCTGCACCCCTCAAGTCTCATCTGAAAAGCTAAAAAGAAGTGTATTCCCTGATCTGGCTAGCTAGGTAATTCTCCTCACCTGAAGGGCAAGGAGCAACACGGGGCCATTTCTGTAACCCTCAGCAGCTTGCTTGCTACAACATAGCGAGTCTGAAAGTGACCTTATCAACCAGGAAATGGTTCAGTCCTAAAAAAAAAAAAAAAGTCATACTCATTTCAGTACTAGGATTCAAATATGCTGGCAAGGAAATGAATGCCAGAACTGTGCTATGAATCAATTAGCATCTCCTGTTAGCATCTCCTAACAACTTTGCCCTACCCTAGCTATGCATCTGCTTGAATGTGACAGTTTGATGCTCTCTCTCCTCATTGCCTTATATGGTTTTCATTAGGACAGAAGGCATTCAGTGGGAGATGTAGAAATCTGTACTGTGAAAAACGAAACCACACCTGTAATTACCATTGAGAAATGGCTTTCTCTAGCTCATGTCTGATAGTTTCACAGTGTCAAAAACTGGTTGTGGGTAATTGAGTAATAGCCACTGTTATTGTACACGTTTGCCAGTGGGTAAGTTGCACACTGGTGTCACCTATGAAGTGACTTTTTACTCAGTACAAAATTCCCAAAGACTTCAGGTAACAAACAATAACATTTGTAGATTTTCCTTCCTTGCTGACAACAGATCCCAGCGTTGTAACATCCTACAATGTCTGAAGTAGCTTCCAGTCACTTAAAGTTTACCTTATCTCCTAGATACTTTTGTTCACATGCAATACTAAACAGTGGGTAGTGCATTCCTTTGAGATGGAAACTACTCATCCAAGACTGGGTTTAATACCTGAGAATTACTCATAAGCTATCACACTCATTCCTGAACAGAACTCATTCTATCCTGAACAGCAGGAATTTAATTTATCCCCTTGTTTCCTGAGGTCTTCTAAGCCAAGAAATCACTTACTTCCTGAGAGGTTGTCTCCAGAATTGTCCACTGAAAGAGCACTTCATATGACTTCTCATATCTGATAAATTATAGGAGCTAAAAATAATGTAAAATATGAAGGTTCTTTGTAGGCAGTGGGTTATATACTGGTGCTAGCATCAACAATTTGTCTGTAGATGTTTTATATTGTACTTTTAAAAAGAAAAGTTATATTTTATATGCCAAAAAATCATTAGCATTAAAGTCAAACATTTTGGTAGAACTAGTGCAAGCTATGTACAAGGACCCAATGACTCAAGTATGGTATTTGGTCTTACAGAGGGGTTCTGGGTGGGAGTGGGTGTGCATCAGGGTTCAGCTCTGAGCTTACTGCTGTTAGTACTACTGATGGATTACATTAACAAACAGGCTGGAAGAGACAGCTCAACAGCTCAATGAAGTTGCTGTATGCAGATGATCTAGCATTACAAACTATGAGCAAGAACTTCAGCAAAGGATAGGGGAATAGAATGCAAAACTGAAGGTACACGGGATGAAGTTAAATACAGATAAGCCAGTGGTAATGGCAGCAAACGGGGGAAATCAGAAGAAGCTGAGAATTAAGATAGAAGGGAAGATAATGGAGCAGGTTAATGGTTTTGAGATCTAGGAGGGTTGGTTAAGGAGAAGGGAAGTCTGAATGAGGAATCAAAGTTAGAATCAGAGGGGCTGCATCCAACAGGCACAGAGGGTCAGGGGTAGTGTATGACAGAAGAATGGCAAATAAGCTTAAAAATAACGTGTAAAAAACAGTGGTATGATTGGTGCTATTGTATTCTACAGAAACCTGGGCAATAAAGGCAGGGCAGTTGAGGAAGCTAGAGGTGATGGAGATGAAGTGTCTTTGACAGGTGGTAGAATGCACACTGTGGGACAGATGAAGGAATGAGGACATAAGAGCAGAAGTCAAAGTAGCTCCAATTGCAGAAAAGGTCAAAGGGAATAAATTACGGTGGTTCTGGCACATGTGCAGGAAAGCAGAAGACAATCTGGTGAAGAAGATTTGTAACAGACAGGAAGAATACAAGAGGAAATATAGCTATATAGCTATATATATATATATATATCTATAGCTATGTCAAGAATCTTGATGGCAACACCCAGATCTGCTCTGAGATACAGCACAATGGGAGGGGTGGTTAATCAAAATTACAGAACCAACTGATATTGCCAACATCCTGGCCAATAGGTTCAGTGCTAACTTTACTCCCCCCCCCCTTACCGCCTAAAGGGCCCATATCTATACAGGAAGAATGCAGAGTCCTTGTAATCACAACTATGCAGGTAAAAGCTGCACTCTTTAAAGCCAAAAACACAGCATCCATGGGACTGGACAACATCCCAGGCTGCATTTTACACAATCTTCAGAATGAACTGGCTCCCCACCTAAGCACCATGTTCAATAATAGCCTAGCATCAGGCTTTGTGCCCCACTGAATGGCACAAAGCAACAGTTATCCCCCTCCACAAAGGGGGAGCCACCTCTGATCACGGGAACTATCACCCTATTAGCCTGACTAATCTGGTCTGCAAGGCCATGGAATGTATCATCATGGAAGTCATAAACAAAGACATTGGTAACCTCCAAACTCTGGATTCCACCCAGTTCGGGTTTGTGAAAGGCAGATCATGCCGCCTGAACCTGATCGACTTCTTTGAGGCAGTCAACAAAGCCGTAGATGAGTCTAAGGTGGTTCACACAGCCTATCTTGACCTCGCCAAGGCTTTCGACACAATCCCCCATTCTGGAATTATAGCTAAACTCATTAAACTAGGTATAAATCCCTATGTCACAAGATGGGTTGCCAACTGGCTCACTGACAAAACCCTCGACCCACACTGTAAAAGTTGCAGACTCCAAATCTGACCTCAAACCAGTGACAAGTGGAGTACCACAGGGTTCAGTCCTGGGACATCTCCTGTTTGGTATCTACTTCTCTGAAGTACAGGCTAACACAGAAGGCCTCTGGCTAACAAAGTTTGCAGATGACTGCAAACTAGGAGCCATAGTTAAGTCCCCAAATGATGTGGACATTCTACAGAAGAGCCTGTTGAGACAGATGCCTAGTGTCAAAGCCATGGCCTCAAGCTCAATGCCAAAAAGTGCAGTGTCATCCCCTTTGTGCCCATGAACTACCACATAGGCAGCAATCTACTTAACACTGAATGTGTGATAAGAGACCTTGGGACCCAGGTGGACAGTAGTCTGTCCTTTGATAGTCACATCGCCACAGTAGTCAGGAAGTTCTTCTACATAGCACACTTCATCATAAAAGGGTTCTCATCCAGGAAAAAAGGTAATTGTTCCCCTCTACACGACACTCATTAGACCCATTATAGAGTACAATGCCCCTTTTGGAATGTACCTCACAAGACATCTGCAGCAGCTGGAAAGGCCACAGAAGTACCTCACAAAGAGGATTACTGGCCTCATACAAATGTCCCATACTGACCGTCTCAGAAAACTCCAGCTTTACTTCATAGCATATCACCTACTCCGAGGTGATCTCTGCCTTATATATAAAGCTATGTCAAACCCAGAGCTGTTGGACATGCTACACCTAAAGAAATCCCAATTCCTCCGAGCTACACACTCTAGGAACCTAAACCTTGTCACCACAATAAACAGGACATGCTGGAGGGGTAGATTCTTGTCCCAGAGACTTCCCATACTCTGGAACAGGCTACCCATCTATGTCAAGCAAAGTTCTTCATTAGCACTCTTCAAGAAAAATACTGATGAGTGGATGGGAAATAGGAAATACACCCCGGGGATCACTTCTGTGTCTCTGTTCGACAGTGGCCCAGGAAAATAACTTTCTTGGGTGGCGTAAGCCAGGGAACTTTGTTGACTAGGCTTACATAGGCCCTTGAGCCCATAGCCTAGTACCTACCTATGAACCTATAACGGTGTCCAGCAAAGAGGTAGAGGGATTGTGAGAGAGAAGACCTGTGATAGTGAAGTATGACTATCGAAGAAGGCAGGAGGATGTCATTAAATAGAGAGAGATTGTGACAAGTGACATGGCACCCCATCCCCATGTAGAAAAATGAGAAAAAGGGGTCTGATGATGATGATGATGAAGATGAAGTATACTTTTAATATGTGCATGGAATGCATCATAAATTTTATACTGAGTATGATTTCTAATTCCACAAATTAGTATTCCTTCCCCGGGAACTAAGTGAAATTCAAAAATCTAATTTTTAATAGATTTCAGCTCTCCTTCAAAAAAACAATGATACCACCCCATGAAATTGTTTCTTTTACACTGACATCCCAACAGAGTGAAGCTGTACTGAGACCACCATTAGTAGTAGCCAGGCAGTAGCCATTCATGTGACTCCCCTCTTTTCATCATTCTTGACAAGCTAATTCTTTATTTTTCAGTAAGTACTGTTTGATTTCTTTCTAATTTCAGAATATCTAACTAAATACTTCATCCTTAAATTTTCAGGGTCTACGTATTAGTTTCCCCGCAATTGTTTGGCAGTGCTCTGTACAGACTCAGACACCTTGAGTGACATTTCTCCTGTAAAAGGAATATATAAGGAAACAGCTCCAGTACTTAGTAATAATGACCATCCCTCCTGGCTTGTCTAAAGGTCAGTTCCCTCTGCTTTCTCCTATTAACCTGGTGAACTTGGGCATTCTGAGGCAGTGTAGCAACTGCCTCGTGTAAGAATCAAAAGCACCAAAGGCTTAGCAGATTACTTGAAACAAACAATTTATTGAGTTAGCGCTTTCGGAAACAAACTGTGTTTTTCCTTCTTCAGACAAGGTACTACCATTTTGCAGAGCTTATAAATAACACATACAATGCCAATTAACTGACTGGTAAAACTAATTGAATAGTTTTAAAGTGACAGATACAATTCAGTAGATTTTAACAAGCCAAAGGAATACACCTTAGGCAAATACACTTAAGTCACAGAATCCTAACTAACAATTCAACCAACATACAAGAATAATGATGCTGTATATGAGTATAAAAAACACTTAATAAAACTGTTGTTAAACAAATCCAATAAAAAAATACTTATTAGACCATTAAAAACAAATCTTTCATGGCACTAATACTTTAACTAAACTGAAGGCTCACAAGTAAAGTCAGTAAAAATATTATCTGTTTAAAGCCAACTTCTTTAGAAAACATTGCCTCGTGTACACAGACAACCCTCTCCTCTTACCTCCCAATGCTCAGACTTGTGAGAGATGCACTTATATATCCAAATCGGAAGCCATGCACTCTTAAGCCAAGACAGGAATAGCTGGTCAAGAGGAGTAGGTCAACACCTGCACCACACCACACCACACCACATGCAACATATAGCCCTAGAGAACACCCGCCATCACAGCTCTCACATAAAATCATAAACCACACACCCACCTTCACGGAGGATCTCAATAGAAATCTAACCAAACAGCAGAAAACGTCAAGGCAAAAATGCACTCAACCACAACAACACAGTACAAACCACGAGACACATGGCTCACTTACACAGTGTGATCCTCAACCTAACACCCAAAGGCAAAACAGCTTGCCCAATACACTAATCATAGGTGACTTGATAGTGAGGCACACTGATGTTCCACTTACTAGGTTGAATAAGGAGAAGGTAACAGCCAGCTTTCTATCAGGTGCCAAAATCTGACACATAACACACACACTCAGGACACTCCACAACAAATACAAGTATGACTGTCACTGTCCATGTGAGTGTGAATGATCTGAGATGCACCTCTCTGGACTACATGAAAAGAGACATGGAGGAGTTCTCAGATTATGTGGCCCAGGCAGGTATGACCCTAGCCCTGAGAGCATCCTAAAGTCACCCAGAATGATATTGCAGTACAAGCAGAAAATGACTGACTTCAACGATTGGCTAAGTTTCTGGTGTCATTCTAAGGGGATCCAGTATCTGTCTGCTTGGGATGACATGATTGACAGACCTTGATGCTTTGCCAGAGATGGCCTGCATCTGTCACCCTTGGGTTTCCGGATACTAGCTAAGGCTCTTGCCACCCCTATAGTGCCTTTTTTAGGTGAAGTTCCAAAGACCAAATTACCACATAACAGCTATAAATAAATGCAATCTGGTTGTCATGCTGCTCAATACTAAAAGTCTAAATCTCAATATGCACTTGCTCAAAGCACTCCTCAAAATGGAAAACATCAATATTTGTGCTGTAACGGAGACCTGCTTTAAAGCAGCAGAAAGCACCCCTGCACTACCAGGCTATAACTCATTCCACACCTTTCAGCCCTGCAACATGGACTGAAGCTCCAAAGGTGGTGGTGTCTCCATATTCATAAAGGATATGCATACTTCCAGGCTAGTAGCCCAGCATAATGCATCTGAGATACTTCAGGTACAGCTAACACTGGGTAAGAAGGCGACTCAGGTTGTAGCCTGCTATAGGTCCCCAACCATGTCCCAAGACTCTCACTCCATGTTCCTAAGCACCCTGGAAACTATTAGGGTCCAACCCAACACTCTCATACTAAGTGACTTCAACTACCCCTTCATCACCTGGGAAAACTACTCATGCACCAATACACTGGCCAACGCTTCCACAAATTCATAGGTTCGTAGGTTCATAGGTAGGTACTAGACTATCTGCCTGAAGGCATTTATAAGCCTAGCCGGAATGTGTTGGCTTTCGCCGCCCCCTATGATTAGTTCCCTGTGCCTCTGTCCAGCAGAGCCATTGAAGTGACCCATGGGGTAAACTTTCTGTTTCCCATCCAGGGTTAGCGAGGAGCTCTGCCTAATGTAGATTGGAATCTTGTTCCAGAACATGGGAAGTCTCTGGGGCAAGAATTTATCCCTCCAGCATGTCCTGTTTATTGTTGTGGTGAGGTTTAGATCCCTGGAGCGTGTGGCTCAAGGGGATATGGTTTTCTTTAGGTGGAGCATGTCCATCAATTCTGGGTTAGACATGGCCTTGTATGTCAGGCAGGGATCACCTCTGCGTAGGCGGTATGAAACCGAGTACAGCTGGGGTTTCTTCGATCGAGCTGCATAGGTATCTGCTTGAGGACAGTGATCCTCTTGGTGAGGTACATCTGTGGCCTTTCCAGTTGTTGCAGGTGTCTTGTAAGGTACATCCCAAATGGGGCATTGTACTCTGTGCTGGGCCTGATGAGTGATGCATAGAGGGGCCCAATGACCTTTTTCGATCTGGATGCAAACCCTTTTGTGATTAGGTGGGCCGCATAGAAGGATTTTCTAACCACTTTGGCAATGTGATTATCAAAGAAGAGATTACTATCTACCTGGGTCCCCAGATCCCTTATTACGTCTTCCATATTTTGGGGGCTACGACCTATGTGGTAGTTTGTGGGTACTTTGTTTTTTCCAAAGGGGATGACTATGCACTTTTTGGCATTCAGCTTGAGGCCATGGTTTTGACACCAGGTATCTGTCTCAGTGAGACCCTTTTGAAGGATGTCTCTGTCAGCCAGAGAGTCAATTATAGCCCCTAGTTTGCAGTCATCTGCAAACTTGGTCAGCCATAGTCCTCCTGTGCTTGCCTGTACCTCTGAGAAGTATATGCCAAACAGGAGGGGTCCTAGGACTTAGCCCTGGCGAATGCCACTTGTAACTGGTTTAGAGTCAGACCTAGCTCCCGCAACTCTTACCATGTGGGTTCTATCCGTGAGCCAGTTGGCAACCCATCTCGTGATGTAAGGGTTTATGTTTAGGCTGGTGAGCTTGTCTATAATACCTGAGTGGGGAATGATGTTGATGGCCTTTGCAAGGTCTAGGTAGGCTGTGTGTACCACCTTTCCCTCATCTATAGCCTTAGTAACTGTCTCAAAGAAGTCCACCAGGTTTAGGAGGCATGATCTGCCCTTAACAAAGCTGAACCAGGTAGAGTCCAGTGTTTGGAGGTTTCCAATGTCTCTGTTAATGAGATCCATGATGATGCGCTCCATAGCTTTGCAGACCAAGCTAGTCAGGCTTATAGGGTGATAGTTCCCAGGGTCCGTTGTGGCTTCACCTTTGTGGAGTGGAATAACCGTTGCTGTGCACCACTCTGTGGGCACATAGCCTGTGGAGAGGCTGAGTTTAAACAGTGTGTTTAGGTGAGGGGTTAGTTCATCTTTGAGTTTGTGTAGGATGCAGCCTGGGTCACCGTCTGGTCCCATTGATGCTGTGTTTTTGGATTTGGAGAGGGCTGTTTTAACCTGAGTGTCTGTGATTTCAGGGGCACTACATTTTTCTGGTATAGTTATGGGCCCTTTTGGGGCTGAGAGGTGGGTGAAATTTGCACTGAACCTGTCTACCAGGATGTTGGCTATATCGGTCAGTTCAGTGTATTTTGTGCCATTCTGCACTAACTACGAGCAGATCTGAGAATTGCCACTTAGATTCTTGACATAACTAAAGAATGCCTTGTAGTTATCTTTGGAGTCCATGGCAATTTTTCTTTCGAAGCTAGCCTTGGATGATTTTATGAGGGAACGTAGTTTCTTGCTGATACTGATCAGGGATGTCTTCCCTTCTTGAGATTTTACTCTTTTCTGTACTAGTTTCCTCCTTCTATTGTATTAGCTTGTTTATGGCAGGGGTCCACCGGACTGGTTTCCTTTTCTTGGAGGAGTGAGTCTTGGTTTTGTTTGGGATAGCACGATCCATGGATTCTTGCAGGTGCCCATAGAATGCATTAGTAAAGGATTTTGCAGCTTGCACAGTGTTATCCTTTAGCATGGGGGCTTTGAAATTTCCCACCTCTGTCTTAAGTAACGTGAAGTTTGCTTTTGAAAAGTTTTTCACAGTGGTTTCTTTGACCGGGGGTGGTGCCGGAATGTGGATATCCAGAGTGATTCGTTTATGGTCAGATCTAACCAGTGAGAGGTTGACCTCCGGTGTGGAACACCAGTCGCCCATGTTGGTGATGACCAGGTCCAATATGTTGTCACCTCTGGTGGGGGTGATGACCAGTTGATCCAGGGTGTTTGAGTTTATAAATTCTAGAAAATGTTGGGCAAGGTAGTTTGTACTTGAGTAGTTCTCCCAGTTAATGTTTGGGTAATTGAAATCACCCAATATCAGGGAGTTTGGTAGGACCTTTATGTTTCCCACTGTTTCCAGGAATGCATTTCCAATGCCCTGGGCCACCTCATTCTTACCCCCACTAGAGGTAGCAACATCCTTGACCTGGTTATTACAAATATGGGCAACCGTTGCTCTACACCAATTCGTCCTTGGTTAGATCTGACCACAAATTAATTACCATGGAAATCCACATCTCACCCATACCCCCACAAAGGTAACTACCATGAAAAACTTCTCCAAAGCTGACAGGAGGCGCTAACTTCACAGCACCCATACCAATGGAAAATAGATGCATGGCTGCTGAATCATACACCAATGCACTGTACGAACATGCACATAAATGCATGGAACTAGTTATACCCAATAGGACCAAGATGCTCTCCTCCAAAAAAAAGAAGCCAAATCTGGTGGCACCCTCCCATTAATAAACTCTGTAACAGAAGGAATAAACTGTTGCAGAAAAAGGTGAAGTCCCAAGACTGGAAAAACTCCCTTATTAGCCTCAACAAAAGGTTGAGATCCCTCATCAAAACCTCTAAAGCCAGCTATGAAGGCAGAATTGCAGTCGACACTAAAAACAACCACAAAGCCTTCTATAGTTATATCAAGAATCTCCACAGCAATACCCAGGTGTGCTCTGAGTTACTGCACAATGGAACCTCATATACTGAGCCAACATATATTGCAAACATACTGGCAGACAGATTCAGTGCCAACTTTACCCCTCTCTCCTGCCCTAAAGGACCAATCACAATATTGAAGGAATGCTAGGCAACCAGCATTACTGCAGCACAGGTTAAATCTGCATTGTCCAAGGACAAGAATACAGCTCCCATGGGACCTGAAAATATCCCTGGATGTGTTCTACATGAACTACAAAGTGAACTAGCACCACATCTGTGTGCCCTGTTCAGTCACACCCTCACCTCAGGCATTGCCCCTACCAAATGGCACACTGCTGCAGTCATCCCTCTTCATAAAGAGGGAGTGACTACAGACCCTGGGAATTATCACCCTATTAGCCTGATGAGTCTGATATGTAAGGCTATGGAACACATCATCATGAACCTAATTAACAAGGAAATAGGGAATCCCCAAACTCTAGATCCCTTGCAATTTGGTTTTGTGAAAGGTAGATCCTGCCTGCTCAACCTGGTTGACTTCTTGAGTCAGTCACCAGAGCTGTGGATGAGGGGAAGGCAGTTCATACAGCCTACTTCGATTTGGCCAAGGCCTTTGATACCATTCCCCACTCAGGAATTATTGATAAGCTCACCAAACTAGGCATCAACCTCTATATCACTAGGTGGGTTGCAAATTGGCTCACAGACAGAACCCACAGTGTGAAAGTAGCGGACTCCAAGTCAGACTGCTGACCAGTCACGAGTGGAGTCCCTCAGGGATCGGTCCTGGGTCCTCTCATGTTTGGCATCTAATTCTCAGAAGCCCAGGCCAACACAGAGGGACTCTGGCTGAGCAAGTTTACAGATGACTGCAAACTAGGGGCCATTATTAACTCCCCAAGTGATGTAGCCATCCTACAGAAAGTCCTCACTGAGACCAATGACTGCTGTCAAAACCATGGCCTTAAGCTTAATGCCAAAAAATATGCCATCATCCCCTTTGGGAAAAACTCAGTTCCCACTAATTACCACATCGATGGGAGCCCACTGAACACTGAAGGCGTTATAAGAGATCTGGAGACACAAGTTGAGAGCAACCTCTCCTTTGACCACCACATTGCCACTGTGGTCAGAAAGTCCTTCTATGTGGCATATTTCTTTACCAAGGATTTTGCTTCCGTGAAGAAAGAGGTCATTATCTCTCTCTGCTCTTCTCTCATTAGTCTAATCGAGTATAATGCCTCATTTGGCATGTACCTCACTAGACTAGACCATCAGAAAAAGAGTTTGGCTGCTAAAGTACCATTAAGTGGCCAGACTTTCAATTGGCATATGCTGAGGGAAAGATCAAAATATTAAAAAAAATCAGGTTGTTCTGTCTTTTCCCGGTTAGGGGTCTCCACAGGGAAACTCCGGTTTGCTAATGATTGGCAGTTGATTTTTACGTACCGAGTTGCCAGCTCTGCCGCACAACCTTCAACGAAGGTACAGCCATTCACGCATGTCTCCACGCAGAAGATGCTCTAGCTGAGAATCGAACTAGACAGCGTCTTACTGTGAGGCGACAATGCTACCGCAGCACCACCACCACAGTACATTGTGAAAAACCAAAATAACAGAAAGCTACCTGATATTCTTAATATTTTTGCACTGTCCCTCATAAAATCTCTTATTTTTTAACAGTTAAAAAAAGCAACAGAAGTTTTGCTTTCTCCATCCCTTATTCTGCATAGCACTGATGTACTGTGCAAGCATGGGAATGTAAGTCCCATATGCATGAACAGTACATCAGACTAGAGAAGAGTATGTGGAAGAAGTCTGAAGTACCCTTATACAAATATGTTATTTACGAAAGATAAGCAATTTCTTTCATAAATAATGTCATTGTATAATAGCAATAATCCACTCCTGTTTGCGGATATATCAGGATTTACCCACTCAAAGACATGGAATGTTGTTTAAGTGTGTGTGTGTGTGTGTGTGTGTGTGTGTGTGTGTGTGTGTGTGTCTGTATAAACAGAAATGTATAAATATATATAAATGCACACACACACACACACACACACACACACACACACACACGTATATATACATATATATACATATATATATATATATATATATATATATATATGGATTTACCTCACTTCGTTAAAATCCCATATTATTGAATCCCAGTTTGTTGACACTGAAAATATCACATTATCAAATGAACGGAACAACAAAGATCCCTCCAGGGTAAGTAACCAGTTACCCCCCCCCCCCCAGAAAAACAAACTGCAACATCCCTAACCCACCCAGGTGGGGAGGCTACACCCCTCATCCTGCCCAACTAAATATACCATCTCCATCTCACTACAGCTGGGAAAAGGGCAAAGTTCACCATCTCACACAACAGGTTAGTTACCCCTGGGAAGATCTTTGTCGTTCTCTGCTTTGATGAAATGAGGTTCGCTATATGTTGTCGTGGCAGACATTTTTAACTGCTGGATTAAAAGATTTCAACTGCTGGATTAAAAGATTTCAAAGCTATTACATAAAGTGAAGTGATTTTTCTATCATGTCCAAAACGTTTTATGGATTTATACATATATATATATATATATATATATATATATATATATATATATATATATATATATATAATATATATATATATATATATATAGGAGGCATATAAATAGATATATATATATATATATATATATATATAGATATATATATATATATATATAGATACATAGATATAGATATATAGATTAGATATAGATATATAGATATATATGGATAGACAGATTCTGGGGATTCAATAATCCCCATGAAGGCTTCACGCATAGCCAACATTAAGTTTACATGTTTGCACGTTGAGCAGCAGTGCTAATTACATATGCATGCTGTGCACCGCATTTAAACATAAACAAGTGGGGTTTCATGTAAAGCAAAATGAACACCTGCAGACATGTAAACCTCTTTACATACAGACAAACTAGGTCTGTGGGATTGTGTGGAAAGCCACTATGACTACCAGGGTTTAATATAAAGCATTGTGTACAGTTCCAACACATTATATGAAAGTGTATTCAGTGCAGAGTACTCTGCAAACCTGTTTTAGGCATACTTTTGTTTTGCGGCTGATTGGCAAGAGTACATAAACTGCATTAAACATAAATAGTTAGGGGAAGTGTGTGTATTGAAAAGGGACACACAGATGAATTGTAGGAATAAACATAGGGAAAGAGGACAGGTGAAACATGATAATGTTCAGCAGATGAGGGCATCTCAATGAAGACAGTTGTAGCATGAAACTAATCACATATTGACATGATACAGTACATACTACAAAACTATTGTATATTATGTAATTGTCACACAAGGTGACATATCAATGAAGACCATTCTTTGACATGAGCAATATACAAGACATATATCAGGGATGGTATATACAATAGGGATTGGGTGCATATTGTGAAGCTGTGCATAACGAGTTGTCTGAATATGACTGTAATGTCAGCAGAGGTCTCAGTCAAGTGGGGCATATAGTAACAGGTTCATGGACAACAGTAGACAAAAGTATGCACAATCCTGGATAATATTAGAATAATACCACCAGTAATCCCAAGTCTTTGACACATCATATGTGATTGTGAGTGATCATAGATGGTTCTGCAAGAACACGTTACAACTATTCTGAATTGTAGCAATCTCTGAGGGGAATCAAGCACACCTTCCTCAAAATGTAACATTTGCCAGAAGTGTTATGTTAGGTGTTTATGTGGACTGTACAAGTAAAGATCTAGAATATTTGGAAAAATGTAGAACTTGCCCCTCATTTTACATATGCAAGATGAACTGCGTCTTAAGGGAGCAGATTCATAAACATTTATTTGCGATACATAAATTGGATACCAAGAATGCTTTAGCTAAGCATGTTCTTTTATGCAGTCCCATGCATTCTTCTACATTTTTAGTGCTGCGGTTAATAGTTTAGGATTGGGCAATTTGAAAAATAACGTAAACCACAACAAAGCAAACAAATACCACCAAGGGACAAACGCTCCTGTGATCCAAATAAAGAATAAAGTCAGCAACCAGCTCCCAAACATTCACCGGAGTGAAAAACAGCAGTTAGAAGCGTTAATAGTGTATCACCAGCAGATATTCCAATGGATTGAACAGATATAACAGTCAAAACCAAAGCTTGAGAATAAAAATTGAAGATATTTATTAGCAGACATAAAAAGTAAGCGCTTTCACCATGAGGCTTCATCAGACTTTAAAATCTTTTATCAGACAATGGTTTAAAAACAGTGTAACAAACTCCATAGGCTAAACCAACAGTGTACGTCATTGATATCAATCATATGCGTAATGGTTCAAACCACCTTTTAATCCTATTATGCATATAATGCGTAGACATAAGCATCAATAAATCAGAATAAAATGTTTATATGCAATAACAATTACATATAATGAACATATATAATAAAAGTAAAACATCTTTTATGTGTGTACATAATGTTATATACCTGGCACAGGAGGCTTACAATTCGTATTAGGGGGGTGCCCTAGACTTTGGTCTAGGCAGTCTCCTCTTATGGAGGATGGGTTTCAAGTGGATCTTATCATTTAATCCAGGTGTTCTATCAGCTCTACAGCAGATGATCAAACGTAACTCACATTCCACAGTACAATTTTCTATATCTCCCCCTCTAATGCTCGGTATAATAATTTGTATAACACAAAATCTAAAACCATGTGTCAACCCTCTTTGTTTACAATGTTTAGCAAGAGCATTATGTTCTGAACCAACTCATATGTGATAAACATGTTCTCTAATGCGTTCCTTCAGTTGTCTGTTGGTTTTCCCAATATAAAACGCCGTACATAACGTACACCTAGCAAGGTATACAACATTCATACTCTGACAGTTTGTGTTAGTATGAAAATGAAATTCATGTCCAGTAACAGGATGTATAAAAACATTGTCAGTATCAATATACTGACAATGTCTACAATAATTACAGGTCATAGTGTTATATACGGCACCAATAGGTAGGGTACTGCATGAACATATTGAATGATGGCACAACATCTGTTTCAAATTCTTAACTTGTCTAACACCTCCCGTGAAAAACAAGGGTACCTTCAATTCGCGTGTTCTCTTTGATTGTGCAGTATCAGCATAATTATCCCTTTCTAAGAAATATGGGCGTGCCCTAGAAGCCCTTAACTCATTAACTACCACAACTGCCTTATCTACTTCTGTTCCATTGTAACCCCTTTCATTAAATCTCTGCCTAAGATCGGCCAATTCTTGCTTATATCCCTCATCCGATGGGTTAAGCCTAGACGCTCTCATTATTTGTCCTTTTACTACATTATCAAAGACATGCCTAGGATGCATGCTGTGTCTATGAAGTAAGGTATTCCTATGGCATGCCTTCCTATAAACTGATGTATTCAGTAACCCATTTTCAAGCCTTGTTATGTGGACATCTAAAAAGGAAATCTCAGTTGTGAAAAAACACAACGTAAACTTGAGAAAATCTGTTAAATTGTTCATAACAGATACAAAGTTCATGAGACTGTCCACATCATCTCTCCAAATCATAAAGAGGTCATCTACAAACTTCTTGTAGAACCCTACGTATTCTTGAAAGGCTCCTATAGGAAAAAGGAGTTCCTCCTCCCAATCTGCCATTACTATGTTGGCATAGCTATTGGCACACGATGTGCCCATAGCTACGCCATCCTTTTTAAACCATTGTCTGATAAAAGATTTTAAAGTCTGATGAAGCCTCATGGTGAAAGCACTTACTTTTTATGTCTGCTAATGAATATCTTCATTTTTTATTCTCAAGCTTTGGTTTTGACTGTTATATCTGTTCAGTCCATTGGAATATCTGCTGGTGATACTCTATTAACGCTTCTAACTGCTGTTTTTCGCTCCGGTGAATGTTTGGGAGTTGGTTGTTGATTTGAAAAATAAGACTGAAGAGTATGAGTAAAAAGTAGATTGTTTTATTGCAAGCTGACAAGGGTCATGGGGGTCATGGTCAATGAGACTGTACCTTTAAAACCTTATCTCAAGTCAAGTGATTTGTTTAATTCAATTGAGCGGTTACTTTGTATTTGTGTATATATTGCTTAATTTTGTAGTGATGTTTTGTGGTCTGATGAATTGTCCTGTGTGAAGTGAAATAGCTTACCGTATTAAACATTTTATATTTTTATAGCTGTGCTGTGAGCTGTCTGTTGGTTTTTGGTTTTCATTGCTGCTTATGCCACAGGAGAACTTGTTCATCCATGTTCCAGTGAATATGTTGTTAAAACATGCACATCTTTGCCATACTTCAAGTGTCACTATGATAACAGAATTTGATTTATGTAGAAGATTAATCTGCTTCGCTGCAACAACACATGTCCTAATACACCAACAATATACCATGTAAACAGTTCTCAGGAGGCATATTAGTACAATTGTTATAAAAGGAGCATGTACTGCAATAGCAGCAATGGCATTAGCTTCACATCACAGATTACCAAGACCCTCTTGTAGCCATACTGTACATCGACACCTCAATATAGTACGTCAATAATCAACTGTTCATAGGGCATTATTAGGCTGATGGCCAACATCACATGAATCCTAGCCATTATTAAACCATGAAAAAAAATATATATATATATATATATATATATATATATATATATATATATTATGGGGGGGTAGTAAGACTATTGTGCTAATATGAATATTTCTTGGATTGCATTATATCCTGCCACTGTCCATATGGGACATGTGCACCACAGCATGACAGAATTAGCAATCACACATGCAGTAGTTTGGAGATGGCTTTCAGAGGCTCATGAAAGGACTTTGCTTCATGATGTGTGTATGCATATTTGACATGAAGATATCCTCCACTCCTCTGCAGGAAGGATGTCATGTGGCCAGAGGAAAAAAAAGAGGATGGTTAATGTATAGGACTATTTGAAAGGTTTCCCAAGTGGTAGTTAAATAGAGAGAGATTCAAAAGGTCATACAATGACCATAATGTACCACCAAACCTGCGCGCACACACACACACACGCACACACGCACACACACACACACACACACACACACACACACACACACACACACACACACACACACACACACACAGAAGTAGACTGGACCTGATTTGAACATTACACCTGTGTAGGTACAGAAGATGAATGCCATGCAGTGCCACAGTAACAACACCAAATATATATAAGTGTAACACTGTCATGTTCCACTTTATAGAGTATAATAGCATCATTATATGCTGAGAAGTACATTCTGGGAGCAGTGTAGGGCATGGATGTGGAGTCACATCCCTGTAATATTGTCTCAAAAGTGATAGGTATATGTATGGACATGTAAGTTGCCTGGTGTCAGATTAGAACCCCTGTGTGCATAGGTAAAACAACTTGTAAATACAGAAGTCAATGTTACTACTTCAGCACTTGTTTGACTTGAATACTGTCAGAGTGCATGTTATACAGGATGACAGCATCACTGTATGCTACAATGAGATGTTCGGCGTAGGGTTTGACATAGGTGTGGACTCACATATTGTTCTAAAATTGTAACATTAGTGATTGCTGCAGTGAGAACAGAACCCATACCTAAGTGTTTACAAAGCACTGTACTTAATGAAGTGCCATAGCACAATTCTGTTTTTTATAGTGTCAGAAAACACTTTATAAGTGATGACATCAGTAGTGTCTATGAGAAGAGGATGATAAGAGTACTGTCACATATGTAGGTGTAAAATGGTCTCTTGAATGTCAACCAGCTCAACAAACACATACACAGCAGCTGATTCCAGTAAGAACAGAACCCCTAACTACCTGCACAAGTCTGACTTTTGGAATGCTGCAGGACAATTCATAGTGGATGACATCATCATTGGATGCTTGAGAGAAGATGTTGTGAGGCTGTATGAAATGGATGGCTAGTCATGTATAACTGTCAAGGTATTAAAGTTCTGCATGTTACCAGATTGATGAGTGTGCAAAGTGTAGCATTTTCTGTTGTGTTTCCAATGCGCAGGTCTACTTAAGAAACAGCTTTGCAAACTATAAGAAAATAGCTGTCACATTACTACAAGTATTTGATAATCTGAATGTGTATTGTCAGTATAAAGATGTACATGGTGTATAAGAAAACTTTTTTTATTTATTTCTGTAGTGTAGTTGATATATTTGGGAACAAGTACTGAGAGACTGAGAGACCAAGTTTCAAGTGCATGGGTGCAGGTAACACATGACTACAGTGCATATATGTGTTCATTGCTTAAAAATTGCCTCCCTTTGGTTGTGTTTTTGCATGTACTTTCACTGTATGAAGACTAAATATGCAGTAAACATATGTAATACATGCTAATGTGTGCTATCTATAGTGCAACACTGAGCAGCTGTTCGCACAATCGGCAAACTGAGCATGCGAGATACAAATTTAGGGACTCTTACTTGAACTTGAGAAGTACTTATCCATACTGGCTATGGTAGACACATCTGACAGATACTATGATGTATATAAATACTTCATATTGGAAATGTTATGTCATAAATTGTCTAACCTTAAAAAGTATACTGATTTCCCCATCTGCACATAGTTAAGTGATGAGCAAATATGGGCCTCTGCTT
Source organism: Protopterus annectens (assembly GCF_019279795.1). Classification (NCBI taxonomy): domain Eukaryota; kingdom Metazoa; phylum Chordata; order Ceratodontiformes; family Protopteridae; genus Protopterus; species Protopterus annectens. The sequence goes on from NC_056746.1 coordinate 1,561,553,332, forward strand.
CATTGATAAAATTATGAGACTTCTGTTGGTTTGCTTTCCTCCAGGCAAATACACTAAGTGGTGAGGCATGGCAGTCAGCACTTTGGATAGTACTGAGTGCAAGAAACACATCTGCTGCTTAGCTGACATTGAGGCAGCAGATGTAAGTGCAGTGAGATATTTCTTTTGAGCCCAGATGATACAGTTTTTGAATTCAGCTGTATTTAATACTTTTAAATATGTATTCATAATGCAATTAAATTATTCTTAAAGCTAATATAACTGTGTGCTCCCATAGCCCAGTGGATTTAAGCAGCATTGTTTGGAGTTAACCACACCATGCCATAGGACGGGAAGAGTCATTCACCATTGTTCAGCATTGGTGCACAAAGCCAAACTCAGTACAAGCACAGAAACTAAAATTTAAGAGCTTCATTTGGGGACATTTCTAGCATATGTGTGGTGTGTGATTCTATTTTTTTTACCAGATTAAAGGTGTTAAAATGAGGTATACAGGAATGTGGTGAAATGGGGGGAAAGCTGGAGGAAGAACAAATGGAAAGCAATACAGGAATGTGCAGGAGTGAGGTAGAAAAAAAACATAGCTATCCACTTCTTCAACAGTGTAAAATGAAAATATGTATAGAATACCGGCTAAATTTTGGACTGTCACCTTAACAACGAGGGGTGACAAGAGTGCAATCATGTTGTATAGCCAATTGGACTAAATCAAGTGTGTTGAGAAGTCCGATGTGTGAAATGGAGAGCTATGTATTCAGCAATATATATATATATATATATATATATATATATATATATATATATATATATTTTTTTTTTTTTTTGGACAGGTACCTATTTTTTTTATTTTATTTCAGTAAGTGAGGAATGTTAGGTAAGGGATGTAGGTATGTCAGGATCAGGTAAGTCAGGCAGGTGAGGAAGTGGATGCAGACAAACAAGGCAAACAAGACACAATGATGGTGAGAGACACAGTAGGTTGGAGGACACCATGATTGGGGATAGGGACAGGACATCAGATGCCCATGCCCATCAAACTTGGAAACAGTGAGAATCTAGTCCTCACTTGCAGAATTGACATCACTGTCCCCTTACACCAGTGGCTGTTGGAGTGCTTGATGCCTTTGTTTAACACACCATAATAGAGGGCATCCTTTCCATCTGTCAGAGGCATGCGTTAATGGTGCTGTCCATGACCTCATGCACTATGCCTGACATCTCCTAGCAGGTGACATAATCTCACCTGTGATAATATTCCTGGAGGGTACTGCTGCACCAGATGCAAGGTAATACTTCCCAATGTGGAGGGCCCAGGTAGTACAGGGGCTGCAGAGGTAGTACTGTCAGGTTGGGTCCCAAATGGGCTGGGGATTGGTGCAGGTGCTGGTGGAGTGGCGGCAGCCTGAGCCACAGTGTTTGGCCTACATTCCTGTGTTGAAAAGCATTTTGTCAGTTGTCAGAAACAGATGACATCAAAAAGTTGTGACCACACATATAAAAATAAAAAAGAGAAATGAGGGTTGGGGTGAGAGGAAAAAAAAAGATCATTAGTATCATTCTATGTGATATGCAATAAATTAGTACAATATAAAGAATTTATTTCTACTTTTACATTTAAATATACATTTTAACAACTGCAAATTATAACTGATGATTGCTCCAAGTAATCCTTACAGTATGCATATATTGCAGATATGCTTGATTAAATAATACAGACTTAGTTAACAGCAGGGCATTTATGGCACTTCTGTTGAAATTCTTATGTCATTTTTTAAATGATTTTACTCTATATTTGTTACTTGTGGTATTTGAACCCACAACATCTGACTACATCATTAGAATTGACTGTTACACTTAGCCTGTGCTACAGACTGAAGCACACAGGCTTGATTTTGCAGTTGAAATATGCATGCTTAATTTGCTGCTACTGTATTTCTATAAAGCAATACATTAGATAAAATTATATTTATGTTGAGCTGCATACATACCACATGCTTCCTTCAGTCTTTCTAAATGCACAACATGGGCTTCCCTGTTCATTATTATCTCCTGATTGGCTGTGGAATAAAAATGACAGAACAAGAAAAGAGCATTATGCATGCTAGTCTTGCCTATATGCAGCTTCTATTTAGTTTAATTTTTTTATCTGTATACTTCACAACTTGCAAGATGTCAGTAATCCTAAACTCAGCCAGCCACTGGTTGAATGTATCCTCCTTGTACATTTTGAGAGCATTAAAATGGTGCCTGCAATGCTCTCCATTGTGTGTAATGCCAGCCACACTGGAGACAACCTTGGCCAGATTGTTTGTACTGAGACCTGGTATAATCCTCTGCAGCAGCCTGCAGCTGTGGCACTTTACAAGGAGTCCAATAAAAAATCTTGGACTCCTCAACATCCCACCTTTGAGCCCTATTCTACTTCCAGATGTCCACTCAGGGCAAACAGCAATAGTTAAGATTGTTTACCTACCAATTTGTGTTATCACATTTAATGCTCGTGTGCAAACCCAAACAACTATGCCAACCAAGTCTGTGTGATGTTAAATGATCAACAATGCCAAACACAGAGAGAAGCAGTTTTTATATAGAAAGGTTAATCTGACTGTTGGCATTACTTTATGGGTTGGTTACTGCTCTACCTGTTAGTTGATTTAACTTTGCAGACATACATTGGGTGTATAAATTTTAAGACTCGGCGCATTTTTTGTGTGACTTTACATTCTGATAAAATTAGTTCATACAATGTGAGATTCAAGCCTACACAACATAGACAAAACATATTCTTCCATATAAGTAATTTTTCATTCTTGCCACAGAATAAGTGTTTGCCAGACATGCTCTTTAATTATTTATTTATTTATTTTTTATTTTACATTTGTTAACCGGGAGAGTCCGACTGGATACAAGTCTATTTTCAGCGGAGGCCCGGGGAGAAAAGCTCCAAGTACATAACAGACATATGAACATTGTTAATGCAAAAAAAGGAAGATAGTTGAGTTCTAAATACAATATAAAGATACATCACATCTTGGGAAAAAAAAAAAAAACAACAGCAGCATATAAAAAAAAAAAAAAACATAGGTCAGTTACAAAGGCGAGGCGCCTTGTTAAAAAGCGCCTGCAGACAGAAAGCAGAGAGTAGACAATTTCAAAATGGATACATTATATTTTGTATGATTTGCCACCAAACGCTTTTTAACAAGGCACCTCACCTTATTTCTTTTCTTATATAGAACTAGTCTTGACAGAGTGAGGGGTTAACCATATATGTGTGTAACCTGAGAAGATCTGGTTTATAAATTCATGTGTGTATGAGTATCTTTGAAGTCTGAAGTCCATTCAAGGCCAGAAAAGACAATTATAATTACAGAAACATAACTATCAGTATACCCTCAGTCACACAAAATCCATTTGAGCTCCAGTGCTATACATACTTATTGTTATTTGTAATTATGTTTACATTGTTTTATTTTTTATAAATGTAAGTAGACAAACATTACTCTGGCTCTGTAACTCTGTAATTGAACAACCATAATTGTACTGAAACCCACAATTACACATGTAACATATTTATTATTTCCTGTATACACTTTGTCCACATTTATTTATTTTTATTTTTATTTTACATTTGTTGACCGGGCTAGTCTGGCTGGATACATGTCCATTTTCAGCAGAGGCCCGAGGAGAAAAGCTCCACTATATACTAAATACATTACATAAAAAAATTTTACTACTCTAAGATAATAGCTAAGATCAGATATTACAAAAACAAAAAGAAAGATAATTTAAAAAAGAAACAAGTTTACAATAAGCAGTTCATTAAATATACACAATTGTACAAAAAGTACATACTTAAATCTCAGAACAGTGAAAGAAACAAAACTGAGGTGGGTAGAGAAGAAAAGAGTGGAGGGGAAACAGGGTAAGAGAAAATGGTTAGTCAGGTGTATTGCAGGAACACAGCCAATGATTTTGGAAGTAGTGTTTAAGTTTTGTTTGAAAAGTGGCAGGGATGTAGTCAGAGTTATGTCACTAGGTAGGAGATTCCAACTTCTGCCTATTGTGTTAGTGAATAAAGAATCACCTGCTGTGTTGTTTGCCTTTATAGATTTTGTCATGAGTTTACAAGAGGAGCGAAGTGAGTTGAGATTGTTGTAAGGGATTAGAAGTTGAGAGAGTATTGGGGTGTTGTCAGGTAGGTGTAAAATGTTGTGGGCAATAGTGAGTTGAGGAATTATAAGGTAGTTTTGAAATTCGAGCCAGCCTAGTTGTTTTAGGTTTATACAATGGTGGGTCCTAAATGGGTTACTAGTGGCGAGCTATGTTGTTATAGCAGGTTGCAAGTTTGTTGAGGTTACTTTTCTTAAGGTTTATATAAATAGGGAAGCATATAGGAGAGTTGATAAAAGATGAGATTGTGCAATTTTGATTCTAGTTGCTGGGGTTAGAAAAGGTTTGATGCGATAAAGGGATCCTATTTTTCTGTTAACTAACTTGATGTTGTTGTTAATGTGCTGATCGAAGGAGAGATTATTGTCAATGGTTATTCCTAAAAGTTTTGTAGTGAGATCAGGTGAGATGAGAGTACCATTATTTGAGGAAATGGTAAAGTTTAAAGGGGACCAAGTGGTGGGGAGAAGAGGAGGAGTTTTGTTTTGGCATTTAGAAGGAGAAACCGTTTAGAAAACCATGTTTCTAATTAAAAGGTATTTTGGGTCAGTGAGATCAGTTCTGTAGAGGATGGTGCCGAGCAGATAAGGGTTGAATCATCTGCGTATTGTATGCAGGTTGCTTGTGGGATTGCAGTCTGTAGATCGTTAATAAAGAGAGAGAACAGAAGTGGACCAAGAATGGAGCCCTGGGGAACTCCGATGGAAATGGGCAAGAGTGATGAGATATGGTTTTCCCATATTACTGCTTGTTGTCTGTTGTTAAGATAAGATTTAAACCACTTAATGGCAAATTTATCACAAGAGAGAGATTCAAGAATGTTGATTAAGAGAGAGTGGTTGACCATATCGAAAGCTTTAGAGAGATCAATGAAGAGAGCGGAAGAGAGAGTATTGTTGTTTCGATTTTTGTTGATAGTATCTACAAAGGAAAGAAGGGCAGTGGTGGTACTGTGGTGAGGTCTAAAGCCAATCTGACAGTTTGCTATTATGTTGTGAAGAGAGAGATAGTGCACAAGTTGCTGATGAATACATTTTTCCATGATTTTTGCTAGGGTGAGAGAAGGCTTATAGGTCTAAAGTTGGAAAGGTCAAGGGAGTTACCACCTTTATGTAGTGGGATAATATAGGAGATTTTCCAGATGTCAGGGATGGTTCCCTCTTGGATAGTTCTGTTTATAAGTAAGGATATAGGGTATGCAATTTCTTTGGCAGCTTTCTGAAGGAAGAGAGAAGGGAGCTTGTCTGCAGAAGGGGTGCAAGGTTTCAGTTTGTGAATGAGTCTATAGATGAAAGAAGTAGATATGGGTTTTAGAGAGAAGTTATAGGAGGAGTTAGTTATATTATTTGGAATATAAGAGTTGTTGGTGTTCATTTGTTTGGCTAGGGATTGAATAGTTTCAGAGAAAAAAGAGTTGAAAGCATTAGCAGTCTGGAGAGGGGTTTCTGGGTCAGCATTAAGTGGGGATGGAGTTTTAGCAATTCCTGGGGAGAGAAGTCTATTTACTGATGACCAGAAATATTTAGAATTGTTAAGATGAGTTTCCTGAAGTTCACAGTAGAATTTTTTCTTGTCAGAGATTATTGATTTCTTAGCTAGATTTCTAAGCTGGCGAAAAAGAACTAAATCAGGGTTTTGTCTATGGCATCTCCATTTTGTCCATGCTTTGTTTCTAGTATGAATGAGTTTTTTAGTATTGTTGGTAAGCCATGGGGCTGTTTTGGTTTTTACTCTAATAGAACGTTCAGGAGCATGTTTATCAAGTATGGATAAGAAGGTAGTATTGAAAAATGAGACTGCCTCCTCCAGGGGAAGTGATTTTAAGCAATTCCAATTGCATGCTCTCAGTTCAGCTTGGAAGAGGTCTATGTTAAAGTGCTTGATAGAACGAATTAGCCTAGTATTTGGGAGGTTAACACATTCTGATTTTTGTCTAGTAATGTAGGTTAGGGAGTGGTCGCTGACATTGTCTGGCATAGTACCTACTTTATACTGTTTGTTGACTTTATTTGTGAGTATCCAGTCTAATATACTCTTTCTCTTACTGGGCTTATGGACTCTTGTAGTTGAGGTAATGGTTTGGGTGAAACCATGTAGGTTAATATGAGAGGAGGGATTGTCATCATTAATAGTGTTCCAATCTATGTTAAGGTCACCAAGAATTATGGTTTCTTGGGGGTAGGTGGTAGAAACCCAGCTTAGAAAGTCTTCTAATATTGGAATGTTGTTACCTGGAGGAAGATACACGCATATAAAGTAAAGGGCTTTTTTGGCATTTAGTTGGAGTTTAATAATGATGGCTTCTATTTTGCTATCTTGGTTTGGACATGCTGGTTGGGTAGAGATGTTAAGTTGATTTTTGAAAAGTATTGCTACTCCACCACCCTTACGTTTTAAGCGGTCATGTCTTACTATATTATAACCTTGGGGTATAATCTCTGAGTCTTTTGTGCCTGGGTTTAGCCAGGTTTCAGAGAGGCAAAGGATGTCAAAAGAGTGGATATCTAAGAGGGCATGGATGAAGGGTATTTTCTTATGTATGCTTTGAATGTTGAGGTGTCCTATGAGGAAGTTATTGTTAGGGTTAGGTGAGCAGTTTTGGGGAGGAGGAGATAGGGCCAGGGTTGGGGTGGATGTCCCCATCTTGTAGGGTAGGATTAACTAGTTTAGTTAAAAGATTGCTCTTTAGAAATGTGAGAGGTTTTGTTTTTTTGTCTGATTGTAGGAGGTAGGTAAGGTGATGTAGCCTGTGGAATATAGGTAGATGATAGCTAGGGGTGGAATTAACATTAGAGTATGATGTGAAAGTGAATAAAGTAGAAGTGTGTTTTTGTGAAGCATTTTGATAGTTGTTAAGTGAAATTTCAAAGAAGGTGAGATGGTATGTTGAGAGAAGGGTGGTCAAGAGTAAGATTGAGAGTATAGGCAAAGTTGGTATGTAGGGAGTCATTATTTAGTTATCCGAGAAGTGAGGAGGATAGAGGAAAGTACAAGGGAGAGAGGATGAGTGTCGTAAGCAGGAGAGGGGGTGGTATATCTTTTGAAAAGTTGGAAAATAAGAATTGGATGCTAAAGGGAATAAAGAATGATAGGACTAGAGAAGATAGAGTAGGGTAAAAGGAGAAGTATAAGTAAGGGAGAAAGGTAATGTAAGAAATTAAGGTAATAGGGCAAAGAAGTGATGGGGGGAGTGGAAGGGGTGTGTTAAGGCTTGGTAACAATTTGGCGGGAAGGAGAGGGATGGGATAAGAGGGAAAGGGGTGTGGTTGTAGAGCTATAAGACTAGGACCCTGGGGTGGGTGGGAATTGGGGTAGGAGGGGAGAGAGGCGGAGTGAGCCGCGGAGCCGAGCGGGGCTCCAAAGTAAACCAAAAAGGAAGGAAAAATTATCAGAGAAAGCTGGCTGAGGCCAAGTAAGTAGAGTATCTAGGAGGATAGGGCAAGAGTGGAAGAAGAAAGGGATAGGAGTATGAGGGGTGAAATAGTCAGCATAGGGTAGAGATACAAAACTGGTACACAAGATAATTAAAGGGGAAAGGGAGACAATATAGTGGTCAGTAGCTGAGATTACAGTAATATAGAGAGGGTCACAGTGGAAGTAAAAGATAAGGCTAGAGGGAGGGAAAGCTCAGGCTAAATAACACGTTTGGTCAGGGAGGGATTGGAAATGTAAGAGTAAGGGTGGGGGTTGCTGCTGGCAAGCTTGACTGGGAGCTAACAGATAGCTTGGCAGGGTTAAAAGTGTTACAATTTACGAGTCCAACATAAAGGTAGACATACTTTCTTGACTCTTGATGTAGAGGGTTGCAGGAGAAGTCTAGGTTTTGGAAAGTTCCAAGGGCAGTTGGCAAACAATACAGTAGCAGAAATTAGCGGAGGGGTTCCACCCAGGCAAAAGCACAGGGTATATCCAGGGGGTAGCTAATATAGGAGGAGAGAAGTTGAGAAAATAAAATAATGTTAGAATAACTAATTGCAACACAATGTAATTAAGACAGTGCAGAAATCACAGGACATTTTAGTAAAAATAAATTTGAATTATTTGACAATGAAAAGGCAGTAACAAACAGGCTGGGTTGAGAGAATTGCACAACAGTAGTTAATGTTAGGCACAGCACATGGTACAATATGCACAGTCTTACAAAAGGCTACTACCAGCTATATCATAAACTGCACTAGAGAAGCTATTACCACAAATGTATTAATTAATAGATTAAAAGCACAGGGAAACAGAGGGGAGCATCTAGTTCCAGACAGTTATCCTTGAATGAAAGATGAGGGTAGATACCTGAAGGGGAAGAGAAACCCCAGCCTAATCTAGGCCAGTGTAAGTTACACACAGTTCAGGTAGAGGGCGGGAAAGAGATTGAGTGTTTTAAAAAAACAGTAGGTCAGCGTTAGAGGTTATAGCCCCTAGCAGGAGTAAATTCGGTGGTCTGTTTAACCGAAGAAGTAGTTTTGAAACTATCAGTAAAAGGCGAAGAAGGAGTAAATAAAATCCTAATTGATAAGACAGCCGCTACTCAGGGCTAGTTGGGTCAACCACGGGGTATTAGAAGACCAACACCAGAAGCAGGTCTTTTCAAGGAGCAGCAGTTAGCTGCGTGTAGCTACTATAAAGATGGTGAGAACTAACCTGCCACAAAAGGTGGAAGCAAAGCTACCACGCTGTCGCTACAGCCGGTGCCAGACCTGCACCAGAAAGCAGGACCTTTCAAGGAACCGCAGTTAGCTGCGAGATAACCACCTTGAAAAACGGGGAAAAACTAAGCAGCCACGCTGTAGCTACAGCTGGAGCCAGACCAGCACCAGAACGCACGTCTTTTTAAGGAGCAGCTGCTTTAAAATTGGGGAAAACTAATCTACCACGCTGTCGCTACAAAGTGGGGAATCTAAGCTACCACGTTGTCACTACAGCTGGAGCCAAACCAGCACCAGAAAGCAGGTATTTTCAAGGAGCAGCAGTTTGCTGCGTAAAACTGGAAAATATTCTACCACGCTGTCGCCAAAAAAAAAAGGGGAAAACTAAGCTACCACGCTGCCGCTACAACTCGAGTCAGTTAACTAAAACTAACTACTTAAGAGGAGTGCTGAAATAAGATATACAGCTAATAGCGAACTAAAGCAGAAGAGTTGATATTACGAGTGGCAATGCATTAGGAAGTATAGGTTAACAAATTTCATGAGCTTACACGTTATATGTTGTACAAAACAAAAAAGTCAGGGCAAACACTGTAATCGATGTTACGAGATATCTATACAACAGCCAAGCAACAGGTACTAGCGTTAGACTAGTATTAGGTCAGTGCTAGACAAAGGTTACACTTTTACATAATCTTCAGGTGAAGCACAAAATGCGAAACATAACCCAATTACAGATAACCATCGCAGTATTTACAAAAACAACAGATAAATACTTACTATTGAAAGAGCACACAGTCAAGGATGATTTAAAATGGCCCTGGGAACAGGGAGGGTCTTAAAAACTTGGGAGGAAGTTCCTGGGAGGGAGGAGTTGGGAAGGAAAAGGCAGGAGTTGGGAAGAAAAAGGCAGGAGGAGCCAGAGGGAGGTGCCAGTAAAATAGAAAAAAAAGAAAGTACTAAGTCCCAAGAGATATGGAGGAAGTAGCTAAAGAGAAGGAGACAATATAGAGAAGGGGAAACTAGGAAGTTCTGGGAGCTGGATTTACAAAGTAAACCAAAGAGGAAGGAAAAATTATCAGAGAAAGCTGGCTGAGGCCAAGTAAGTAGAGTATCTAGGAGGATAGGGCAAGAGTGGAAGAAGAAAGGGATAGGAGTATGAGGGGTGAAATAGTCAGCATAGGGTAGAGATACAAAACTGGTACACAAGATAATTAAAGGGGAAAGGGAGACAATATAGTGGTCAGTAGCTGAGATTACAGTAATATAGAGAGGGTCACAGTGGAAGTAAAAGATAAGGCTAGAGGGAGGGAAAGCTCAGGCTAAATAACACGTTTGGTCAGGGAGGGATTGGAAATGTAAGAGTAAGGGGGGGGTTGCTGCTGGCAAGCTTGACTGGGAGCTAACAGATAGCTTGGCAGGGTTAAAAGTGTTACAATTTACGAGTCCAACATAAAGGTAGACATACTTTCTTGACTCTTGATGTAGAGGGTTGCAGGAGAAGTCTAGGTTTTGGAAAGTTCCAAGGGTAGTTGGCAAACAATACAGTAGCAGAAATTAGCGGAGGGGTTCCACCCAGGCAAAAGCACAGGGTATATCCAGGGGGTAGTTTCTTGACTCTTGATGTAGAGGGTTGCAGGAGAAGTCTAGGTTTTGGAAAGTTCCAAGGGTAGTTGGCAAACAATACAGTAGCAGAAATTAGCGGAGGGGTTCCACCCAGGCAAAAGCACAGGGTATATCCAGGGGGTAGTTTCTTGACTCTTGATGTAGAGGGTTGCAGGAGAAGTCTAGGTTTTGGAAAGTTCCAAGGGTAGTTGGCAAACAATACAGTAGCAGAAATTAGCGGGTTCCACCCAGGCAAAAGCACAGGGTATATCCAGGGGTAGTTTCTTGACTCTTGATGTAGAGGGTTGCAGGAGAAGTCTAGGTTTTGGAAAGTTCCAAGGGTAGTTGGCAAACAATACAGTAGCAGAAATTAGCGGGCGGGTTCCACCCAGGCAAAAGCACAGGGTATATCCAGGGGGTAGTTTCTTGACTCTTGATGTAGAGGGTTGCAGGAGAAGTCTAGGTCTTGGAAAGTTCCAAGGGTAGTTGGCAAACAATACAGTAGCAGAAATTAGCGGAGGGTTCCACCCAGGCAAAAGCACAGGGTATATCCAGGGGTAGTTTCTTGACTCTTGATGTAGAGGGTTGCAGGAGAAGTCTAGGTTTTGGAAAGTTCCAAGGGTAGTTGGCAAACAATACAGTAGCAGAAATTAGCGGAGGGGTTCCACCCAGGCAAAAGCACAGGGTATATCCAGGGGGTAGTTTCTTGACTCTTGATGTAGAGGGTTGCAGGAGAAGTCTAGGTTTTGGAAAGTTCCAAGGGTAGTTGGCAAACAATACAGTAGCAGAAATTAGCGGAGGGGTTCCACCCAGGCAAAAGCACAGGGTATATCCAGGGTAGTTTCTTGACTCTTGATGTAGAGGGTTGCAGGAGAAGTCTAGGTTTTGGAAAGTTCCAAGGGTAGTTGACAAACAATACAGTAGCAGAAATTAGCGGAGGGGTTCCACCCAGGCAAAAGCACAGGGTATATCCAGGGGGTAGTTTCTTGACTCTTGATGTAGAGGGTTGCAGGAGAAGTCTAGGTTTTGGAAAGTTCCAAGGGTAGTTGGCAAACAATACAGTAGCAGAAATTAGTGGAGGGGTTCCACCCAGGCAAAAGCACAGGGTATATCCAGGGGGTAGTTTCTTGACTCTTGATGTAGAGGGTTGCAGGAGAAGTCTAGGTTTTGGAAAGTTCCAAGGGTAGTTGGCAAACAATACAGTAGCAGAAATTAGCGGAGGGGTTCCACCCAGGCAAAAGCACAGGGTATATCCAGGGGGTAGTATTGAAAGAGCACACAGTCAAGGATGTGCAGCAGAAGAGAGACGGGGCTAATTTAAAAATCTATGCTATAGATATGCATTCCTGTGTGTATGCATTTTTATATAAAGTAAAGTGGAACATCAATAAGAACAGTTTGGGCTCAGATGGATTAAAACCCAAGTTCACCTATACTATAACCCTTAATTTACAACTGCTGCCACAGAAACAAATAGGCATCAGCTGCATCTTTTCACATTCATTACGTTGTATGTGTGCTGACTGCCGCTCAACACATGTTTGTTTGGTGGCAAATCATGCAAAATATAATGTATCCATTTTGAAATTGTCTACTCTCTGCTTTCTGTCTGCAGGTGCTCTGAACTTCCAGGTGTTGTGGAAGATTGCTGAATGTTGCACAACACGGCTTAGCAGGTTTGCAGAATGGCATGCAGAAATTGCAACAATGTATTCATTTTGAAATTGACCACTGTCTGCTTGCTGTCTGCTTCTTGTATGGGCCATTAGAGCATGTTAGTGTGGCGGTAAGTGATGCGAAAATGTGACAGGCAAAGCTTACCTTGTTCTATCCTTCTAAGCAGTGTTTTTTAGGTTTCTTCCTTAAAAGACATATGTATAACTTGAACCATGATCTACAGATAGCATATACTGTGCAGTTCATTGTGTTTACCAGGAATGCTACATATACTTAATTCACAGGTGTAATTTATGCAGTCTGTATCATAGAAGTAGGTAACATGAAACTAACTTGATTTATTTGATTTAATTTATCCATTTCACCATGTTTGTGCTAAGCCATGCACTGCACATATATAACTATTGCAAAAAAAAACAAACAACGGTATAAAATAAATTGTATCACACATTACAGATTTTTACACAAGTTTGGATTTGAACTGTTACACCAATGAACCTACAAAACACAGTAAGGGGTCTTAGCCCTCTGTGCTACAGAAACATCTTTGCAGCAGGAATGCAAAGCATTGTGCATACTAGCAAGTTCTATTTCATCCACAGTATTAACAAGAAATATAACACTTGTACACTCTCAGCTGTTTATACATGTGTTAATTACATATTTAGTGCAATGACTGATCAATCATTAATGAGTATTGTTTGCACCAATGCAGCTCTGTCTTTTCCTTGTATTGTGTACATTCTTCTGTTATCTGAGCAGTAATCTCCAACATGCAGTCTGTAAGGCATTTTGCATCATTTTCCTTAAAATATATGAGAATATTAAATGACAATAATATACATAGTTCAACAAAGGCAGGGAAGTTTAAATATTAGTGAATGGAACTGAGAAATGTGTGCTGCTCACTTCCATTTAAAACATTGCTACAATTAATTCTACACTTTGTAAGTGTATCCTGACTGACACACCTACTGCAGGTAGGGAGTGTGAATTGTTGTGTATTCCTTCTTCCTTCCACTGACCATTCACATTTGCATTCCACTAGCAACAAACACTCAGGTAGTGCCTACACTATCCCTGGGATTCAGCAAATGTCCATGCAGGAATAGCTTACTCCTGCATGGAAGGGCCTGTTCCCATACAGCACAGCAGTGCACCATGCATATTCATGAATGGATGCTACCGTGCTGTAATACGGACACAGTTCTGGGTACATGTGCAGGGGGTGTGTCTGAGAGCAGTACTCTCATATCACACATGCCCCCTGCACACCAGAATTGCCATACAGTAACTTAAAAAGAGCAAGAGATCGCTTGTCACACCTCTCAACTCATTAGAGTAATAAATCAGGAGAAAAGGGGACAACTTTTAAATATAGCTAGTACAAACTTAGAAAATTGATAGAATAACAGGTTTTACATTAGCATGAATCATCTGTATGAAGTCTAAAACATACACCTCCCAACCCATTAAAGTAAGAAATCTGGACAAAGCCAAATTTAAATTAAAAATTAAAGGTTTTATTTTTTTTTTTATTAGTCCGGAATAAAGTTTAAGCATAGCTGCACAGGTTTGCCTGTTGTGCAGCTATGTATAGCAGCGCTTAAACTTCGAAAGAAGTTAAGTAGAACTATACACAGAAAAAAAGTGAAATTGGAATAGCATAGTGGTTGGAGCGTTCGCCTAACATGCAGTCAGACACAGTTCGAGCCCCATAGCAGGCCATGCATTTTGATATGTGAAACACATCCAAACTGATTTTTTTAATAAATAGGTAGTGAATATATGGTATATATATATATATATATATATATATATATATATATATATATATATATATATATATATGTTAACCAGGGTTGTGTAGCAGCTCCAAATGTGAGGTGTCACTGAAATTAAAAGTTTAAACAATATTTAGCATATCCAAGCAGATTTACACAATGGTAAGTAGGGCTTAGCATCTACCCTATTAAGCAATGGACAGCCTTACTAAGCATGTATGCCCAGTCCTTAGCTTAGTTCAGCAGATTCAAAACTGTCCAATCCCAGTACAGAGTGGGAAAATAGCCCTATTTAAACATTGCAGGCCGGAATACATCTTATAACTGGTTGTAGCTCCCCACTGTAGGCAGAATGGCAGGCATTGGTGAAGGCATGCACTTTCAGAGGCAGCGCTGGGGCATACAGGAGTCCAAAGTCATAGTAAGACTCCTCATAAAAAAACATGAAGTGAGACTGCTGCAGGACCAGTACCAGGGCTCCCAGTACAAAGTAGAGGCCATGAAAAGTCTCACCCATGATCTCACCAGTGCCACTGGTATCCATCAGACTGGTGAGCAGGTCCAGCACCACATGCTGACCTGAAGTGGAGAAAGAGGGAGCTCTTGGAGCAGTGAGTCCAAGAAGCAAGGCAGACATGTACTGTCCCAGCCATGTGTAAGTATGCATACTGGCAAGTTTTTCACCAAAGTCCAGCCTGCGTATGTGATGGATTAGTATGTATAAATGTTTCTCTACCTTCATTACAGCTCCAGCTGAGTGGACCGCAAGCCAAGAAGCCCATGCTAGCAGGTTGTAAAGGCTGTGCCACGAGGCTGGTGAGTAACAATTTAGCTTGTTGTAGTCATACCAAATAAATGTAAAGGAGTAGAATGTCACCTGGCATTATTAAAAATGTGTATGGTTTGTACCAAATAAACCAGACAATATGACAGTAATAGTCTCATATAGGTTATATTTAAATAAAATTGTAACTGCCTGGAAAAGTCCCGCCTGTGATCTCACCAGTGCCACTAGTATCCCTCAGACTGGCGAGCAGGTCTGGCACTCAACTCTCCTTGTGAATAAGGAGAAATTAATCATAGGCACTAAACAGCCTATAATTGCAGAGTACCTTGCAAAGGTAAGGGAAAACAGCTCTTATACTTTACAAAAAAAGCACCTAAACAGGCATGTCCAAGGGTCAGCTTCTGGTGATTTCTCCTGTACACCTGGTGAATCTGGGCATACTGTGGCAATGCAGCAACTGCCTCAAGTACACAGACAACCCTCTCCTCCTATCAGCCAACACTACAACCTGTGAGAGCTGCACTTACATAGCCAAGCTGGAGGTAAAGCTCTCTCCAACCAAGGCTGAACACCTGCACTACACCTCAAGCAAAACATAACCCTTCAAAACCCACACCATCAACACCCACACATAGCAACACCAAATCCACATATGCGGAGGCCCTTAACATTAATCTGCCTAAGCAACAAGGACCTCTGAAGCTGAAACACAAACACCAGTCACAACCAGTGACATGTAGCTTACAACACCAGTGTGCCACCCAACAACAGCCCCTGAGGCAAGACAACGTACCCAACACTTTAGTCATAGGTGACTCTATAGTCAGGCACACTGATGTCCCACTCAACAGGCTGAGCAAGGAGAAAATTACAGTCAGCTGCCTGTCGGGTGCCAGGAGTCACCACATAACACATGCACTCAAGTCGCTCCACAACAAGTACAAATACAACTCTGTCATTGTCCATGTTGAAGTGAATGACTTGAGATGTATCTCCCTGGATTACATGAAAAGAGACATGGAAGAGCTCTTGAATAAGGTGGCCCAGGCAGGTATGATCCTAGCCCTGAGTAGCATCCTGCCTTCACCCAGAATTATACCACAGTATAAGGACAAAATAACTGACTTCAACAATTGGCTAAGCTTCTGGTGTCATTCAAAGGGGATTCAGGATCTGTCTTCCTGGGATGACATGATTGACAAACCACGATTTTTTGCTAGAGATAGTCTGCACCTGTCACCCCTGGGATTCAGGTTACTGACTAAAGCTCTTGCCACCCCTATAGTGCCTTTTTTAGGCAAGGTTCAAAGAACAAAACCACCACCGTAAAAGATACAAGCATGCAAAATCTGAAGATAATGCTACTCAGTGCTAGAAATCTAAACCTCAAAATGCACTCTCTCGAGGCACTCCTAAAAATGGAGAACATCAATATCTGTGCAGTAACTGAGACCTGGTACAAGACTCCAGAGAGCACCCCTGTAATACCAGGCTACAACTTTTACCACACTTTTCAACCACCAAACCAAGACTGAAACATTAAACATGGAGGAGTGTCCATATTCACCAAGGATACTCATACCTCCAGGCTAGTTGCCCAGCACAATGCATCTGAAATTCTCCAGGTGCAACTAACACTAGGTGAGACTGCAATCCAAATTGTAGCTTGCTACAGATCCCCCACCATGCCCCAAGATTCTCACTACACCTTTCTAAACATACTGGAAAATATTAAGATGCAATCAAACACCCTAATACTGGGTGATTTTAACTACTCTGCCATTAACTGGGAAAACTACTCGGGTACTAACACCTTTTCCCAATGGTTCTTGGAATTCATAAATTGCAACGTACTGGATCAACTAATCCATTGTTCCACCAGTGGCTCCAATATCCTAGACCTGGTCATTACTAACATGGGAGACAGATGCTCCACACCAGTGGTCACCCCCTCATTGGTCAGGTTTGACCATAAGCTAATCACCCTTGACATCCACATCACACCCCCACCCCACAGTAAGGAAACCTCTGTAAAAAACTTCTCCAAAGCCAACTTCATGCTACTTAAGTCAGAAGTGACAAACTTCATGGCACCCATACAGACGGGAGCTAGAAGTTCGACTGCTGAATCCTACTCTAAGGCACTGTACGAGCACATCCACTCGTGCATGAATCGTGCCATCCCAAATAGAACACTGCCATAAAGAAACTATACAACAGAAGGAAGAAACTGTTGCAGAAAAGAGGAAAATCCCAGGATGCAAAAAACTCCCTTACTAGCCTCAGTAAGAATCTGAGATCCCTCATAAAATCCTCCAAAGCTAGTTATGAAAAAAAATTGCCAAAGATTCCAAAGACAATTACAAGGCTTTCTATAGTTATGTCTAGAATCTAAATGGCAATGCTCAGATCTGCCCTGAGCTACAACAGAATGGCATTAAATATACTGATCCAAAGGATATTGTCAATATCCTGGCAGATCGATTTAGTGCCAACTTCACCTCCCCTCCCGCCCCCTAAAGGGCCCATCTCAATACCAATATATTGCCAAATACCGGTAATCATGGCCACACAGGTAGAAACTGCACTATCCAAGGTTAAGAACACAGCATCCATGTGACCAGATGACTTCCCGGGCTGTGTACTACGTGAACTACAAAATGAACTGGCACTTCACCTAAGTGTCATGTTTAGTCATAGCCTCACCTCAGGCTTTGTGCCCACTGAGTGGCGAACAGCTACAGTTATCCGACTCAACAAGGGGGGATCCACCTTTGATCCCAGGAACTACCGCCCCATCAGTCTGACAGGCCTGATCTGCAAGGGCATGGAACGCATTATCATGGAACATATATACAAAGACATTGGCAACCTTCAAACACTAGACCCCACCCAGTTTGGGTTTGTGAAGGGCTGATCTTGTCTCCTGAACCTGATTGACTTCTTCAAATCAGTCTCTAGAGATGTGGATGAGGGAAAGGCAGTCCACACAGCCTATCTGGACCTCACCAAGGCCTTCAACACCATCCCCCACTCCGGAATCATAGATAAACTTACTAAGCTGGGCATAAATCCCTATGTCACTCGATGGGTTGCCAACTGGCTTACTGACAGAACCCAGACTGTAAAAGTAGCTGACTCCAAATCCAGCTCCAGACAAGTGAAAAGTCGAGTACCTCAGGGTTCAGTCCTGGGACCGCTCTTGTTTGGCATCTTCTTCTCTGAAGTACAGGCCAACACTAAGGGACTCTGGCTAACAAAGTTCTCAGATGACTGCAAACTGGGAGCCATTATTGAATCTCCAAATGATATGGATATTCTACAAAAGGGCCTTATAGAAACAGATGCTTGATGCCAGAGCCATGGGCTCAACCTTAATGCCAAGAAACGTATAATTATCCTCTTTGGGAAAAAAACATGTACCCATGAATTACCACATAGGTGGCAGTACACTAAACACTGAAAGTGTGATGAGAGACTTAGGGACACAGGTGGACAGTGGTCTCACCTTCGATAACCACATTGCCACAACAGTCAGAAAATCCTTCTATGTGGCACACCTCATCACTAAAGGCTTTTCATCCAGAAAAAAGGAAGTCATTGTCCCACTATACTCATCCCTCATTAGACCCATTATAGAGTACAATGCCCCATTTGGTATGTACCTCACAAGACATCTGCAACAGTTGGAAAGGCCGCAGAAATGCCTCACTAAAAGAATCACAGGCCTTAAGCAGATGCCCTATGCAGACAGTCTAAAAAACTCCAGCTGTACTCTGTGGCATATCATCTACTCAGAGGAGATCTCTGCTTAACATACAAGGCCATGTGAAACCTTGAGCTGTTCGACATGGTCCACTTAAAGAAATCCCAATCCCTCAGAGCCACATGGTCCAGAGATCTGAACCTTGTCATCACAATGAACAAAACATGCTGGAGGGATAGGTTCCTCACCCAGAGACTCCCCATACTCTGGAATAGGCTGCCCATACATGTCAAGCAGAGTGCCTCCTTGGCCCTTTTCAAAAGGAACCTTGGTGATTGGATGGGAGATAGGAAATTCACCCCGGGGATCATGTCAGTCACCCTGTTAGACAGGTTTCCAGAGAAGTAAATATTGCAGGAAGAAATATCCAGGGAATTGTTTGGCTAGGCTTGTATAAGCCCTAGGGCTGATAGCCTAGTACCAACCTATGAACCTATGAACCAATAAAATTTTAAATCCTGGACTGCTTGTGTTTACTCTGGTATTGTATGGCTTGAAAGGTTGCATGCACCAAGATCTGATATCTGAATAATAATGTTGCGTTAACCACTGCTTTTCCACACTGTGCTATGACAAAATATGTCTAGGAATGTTTGTATAAAAATGTTGTAATTACAAGGTCAGATTGTACAACCAAGAGAGAATTAGACAGGAAACACTGATGTCAGGTACAGCAGTTTCTCAATAGCTCACTCAGATGAAACACAAATTGCATTTTTAGCAGAAATAGCCACAGTTTGAATCCTGGGAGTGGTAGTAAGCTATATGCATAATTCCAACTAAGATTTTGTGAATATGTGTAGAAACAGTCAGGTAGTGGTAACATAAATTCACTCCACAGATCTACCAGGTGAGTAGTTATGAGAAGGCTGTAATTGTACACTGTGCAAAAACATATTACTGCCCAACCCAAGACCATAGGTTGTTGTAAAGTGAGTTCATTCCTATATATGTAAACAAATATATATATACATATGTGTAAAAATATATGTATACACAGATAAATGTAGAGTAACGATTAGAGCAATGATTATTAAAGTTGTGAGTAATGCAAGAATATACAAGTTGTTAATTGACATCTCCCCACCCCCCCCCACCATATCTGCACCAGTATTCTAAACACACAAATCAATGGGTATGTTTTACACCAAACCTACTGTTGGGACATGTGTCCTTTTGTTCAACAAATATTGAAATGTGTTTCTATTAATGTTCCCTGTTGAAATACTATCATTGGTGGCCTATTGCTATCAGTGTAATCTGCATGCCGTTGTAATGGCCACTGTGGTTCCATATATGCATGCATTCTGTTTGCTATGCAACTGTTCCAAATCTGCTGTTTTGGGTTAATGGGAATACCTATGCATGCTATTATAACTAATCCTAGAGTGTGTGTATGCATGACTAACCTTTCCCTGTTGTAAAACTGGAACACCATAGCATGTCTGGGAAGGCCAATCCCAGCGGATCCATCTGTCCCACCTCAACTGGCCATGTCACCAGGCCCCAGCACATTTGGGACCCACCCCAGGACCTCCTCTTTAGCTGGTCCTGCACCACCTTTGGGTGGAAGCACCTCAGGGGATGGGGCTCATCCCCCACCTGGGTGGAGGAACGGACAGGATGCTGTTACCCAAAGCCATGTCTGGGGTCTGGTATGTAGCGAGCTCCGCAGAGAATTGAGAGATCTGCTACACCAGTGTGAGGGCTGTGTGGCTCAATTAGAGAGTCAGCCTACCCATCCTGCACAGCCCCCAGCACAGTCACCTTCGGGATCATGAAGGTGCAGTGGTGACTGCCCATGGATGGGGACCTCAGTCCCACTGTTACAATTTGGGGGCTCGTGGGCTTCTGATTTCCAAACAACCCTCCCCATCCAAGATGTTTACCCCCACATGTGTCATATACTGCCCCTGTATGCTGTCTTGTCTGACTTGTCTGTCTTCCTCCCCAACCTAACTCTCTAAATATACCTACTATCCTAACCCAACATCCCACTCTCAACATATAAAATGGCAATCTATTCCCAAAAAAGATTTCGCCCCATACATAGCTGTCCATTTCGCACACATGTCCACTGTGCACATGTAATCTGGTCTAATTGGTTTCACAACACATTATCGTTGTCCTCAACCCTCTCTCAGGGGTTTGAGTGTCCAAATATACCTCCAAATTCAGTATATATGCACAGCTGTTGCAGTAGAAGAAATGGACAGCTATTGACCTTCCGTACACCCATCCTGCACATTCCTACCTATTTTCCCTATTGTCTTTCCCTCTGCATGCCCCCTTTCTCACCACTGTCCTATCACCCTTTTTTTCTTTTCTTTTAAAGAAATTAGCATGGGGGTAAGCGGGCATAAGCTGTTTTAAGCAGCAGTAAGCAGGTTTGCATGTGTTTGTGTTGTGCTAAGCTAAGCCGACACAGATTAAGCAAGTATTGGTTTAACCGTATTTTAGCAGTACTTAGCTCCATGTAAACCCATGCAAACCCACTTACAACTGCTTATAACTGCTTTAATTACCCTGTTACCATCAGCCACTGTTTTGTCCAACAACAAAATAATCATCCCTACCCAGTCTTGAACCCAAGACTCTGTACATCATAGTAAGAGCAATGTACCACTACTTTATCTGAGCTACACTATTGAATGTTTTTTTTTTAATATATCATTCAATACAGGTATAGAATACTGTGGAACCAGTCATGTTTATAATATATAAATATACAAATATGGATGTGTATGGTGATAGATACAAATGAAAAGTGTATATATCAGATATATGTAGCTGTATATACGAAATTATTCATATAGCATATGTACAAATATATCATAAAATATATATATATGTGTAGATATCAAAAAAGAAATATATGGATATATCAGTGGTCATATATGTAAACAAATATATGTACATATATATAAAAATATATGTATACACAGATAAATATATATTAACATAATATATACACATATATAAATATATATATAGGTAGACACACACACACACACACACACACACACACATATATATATATATATATATATAATATATATATATATATATATATATATATATATATATATATAGAGAGAGAGAGAGATATCTATATACATAAATATACATATATGGTCAAATTACATTTGGTCGAAAATTATTTCAGGCAGCCCACTTCACTGAAAATGCATTTCACTGAAAACCCATTTGATCGAATTCCATTTGGTCGAAAATGGAATATAGCCCCTGCCCCACTGTAGTGCAACCCTGGAGTGAGAATATAAAGTAAGGAGGGGAGTGGAGGGCACAGCCCCCCACATTGGGGTGTGTGTGGGGCATAGCCCCCCACATAATTGCAAAGTACGCACTATTATATCCATGTGTAGCCATTAAAAATACATTGAAACATATAGCCGTCAGTAAAAACTAGTTGCAAAATGCAGGGGGCTTCACCCACCATACCCCCTTATATTATATTCTCACTCCATAGTCACACTGCAGTGAGGCAGGGGCGATATTCAATTTTTGACCAAATGGAATTCTACCAAATGTGCTTTCAATCAAATGAGCTTTCAGTGAAGTGGGTTGCTTTAAATCATTTTTGACCAGATGTAATTTGACCAAAAGCAGTAGACCCATATATATATATATATATATATATATATATATATATATATATATATATATATATACTGTTATATACATACATACATAAAAAGTTGGGCTTGCCCCCCTGCAGAAACGGAGTAAAAAGTGTGTTTGGTAGTTTGGTGTCGTTATATGTAGAGGAGATGTTATTTTCTTGTGATTTGTAGCGTTACATGTTATGAAATTCTATGTTATGGGTTTTAGATGTTCTGGTCTCAATGTTATAAAATTAAATATTATGGGTTTTAGAGGTTTCAAAGTAGATCCATATATATATATATATATATATATATATATATATATATATATATATATATATATATATATATATATATATATATATATATATATATATATACACACATATATAAACATATATATATATATATATATATATATATATATATATATATAGTTGCTACACGAACAGGATGTGTGTCAGCATACATGTTCAGAAGGATGTCAATTTTGAAACTGTAATTTATGTCATCATATACTAACAGAAATCCCTATGTGATCACAGTGATTTACCAGAGGAAGGAATAAAATGATAGTGTGCAACAGACCAGAAATATGGGTAATAAATTTGGGCAGTCTGGAACAATCTGGCTGGTTGACAGGTATGCTCAGAACAGCTTAGTGCAAGAAAGCATAACCAAGGCTGACAAAGGGGGCTAGCCATGAAAATATGGACATATCTGAAATACTGGTGCAGTTGAGCTGACACATTTGATGCAGTAACACCCTCCTGTCTGTTCCAACATCTATTGAGTGGAATAGCACAAGTCCAAAGCCCAGTGACCTCCCAGTAGTTAGTCACATAAATCTTCACATCCTCACACTGATGTGTCAGAAATATGCAGCACTTGTAGGGGGCAGGTAACACTTACATCTGCCAAATATCTGGACATAACATTAAATTAGGGAAAATGTACTGGGCTGCTAGTCATTTTACCAAGCAATATCCAAACTACGGTCAGATTGACACAACAAAAAAGCAATCTTGCTATGGGGAAATACACATGTAATTGCAAATTCACCAGACACTCCAGGGATGTAACAGCACTGAGAAACAGACACCAGTATGAAAGTGACACAGTATAAGGAGTTTGCATCTGTACTGCTCTTATCTGGCGTGAAACCATACTGCAGATCATCAGTCATCACCATGTTGTCAATCTAGCTGCCACCACCCTTTACCAATACCTCATCTTGTGACTGATCAATGTTATCCCTCACTTGTTACTACAGATCTGTAGACCACCCTTGTTCAGATAAGCAGTACCTATAAATATTCACCAACATCTCACACATCCTCTCACTTTCCAAGATTGCAGTAAACAATCCAGTTAAAAATACCACTGTCATGTCTCATAAACCCCTCCAGGCATCCACAGGTATGCTACTTGGAACAACAGCCTTTCCACTGTTAAGCCCCCTCATAGCAATCCTTACATTCTGCTTGATAACCTGTTGCACCTCCTGATTAACCTTACTCACCTCAGTCAATCTTCCCTCCCTCCCCATTTTCCTCATGGAAAAGGCCATCAAAGTTATGTTTCCATATGTTCTAAACACACTCCTAGCCTGTATGTTTCACCCATATTCCTTTATCACCCTCTTGTGCAGCACATCCTTCCTAGCTATGTGCCTCTATCTAGCGAATAGGTACAGGCCCAATACACCATCCATGCTGTCCAACATTACAGACAATCCTCAGCCTCCACATCTATATGTCAGACTCCCCATTCATAGCCATGTCCAACACTCTTGTCATGCACCCCATCTCTTTATACTCATGTCTAATCTCTACATCTGTTTGTCAATCCCACTTATCCTTCACCAACACCTTACTCTGTATATTCCCCTATACTTCTTCATTACACCACCACGTATCTAGGAGCAGTCACCATCTGGACAACATATCAACCTGTGTCTGATTGAGCATAGTAGGTCACAGGTGCATTAATGTAATGCTGAGTATGTGTACCAATTGGACACATCCAATAAGGGCAATCAGAAGGCCATCCACACATATGTCTGCAGTCTCGCAGGTAAATATCCAACCTACCCTGTAATGAAGGTCAGCCACAGCACATACACACATCATAGCTAAAGCCGACCTGCTTCAGACATGTTTAGGGCAAACATCATGCTACTGGCTCAAAATCTGTATATGTGGATATGCAAACCACATGCACCCCTACCCTCACCATGAATCAAGTGCAAACTGCCTACTTAAACATAATGCTATGCATGTCCATACAATGCTGCTAGGTACTGGAGTATGATTTGATGCAATGTTGTGGCTGCTGATACTCATTACTTGTAAACTGTCTCTATAAAGAAGTATGGACAATGTCTGATGTCCTGTGATGTGTTTTTCCATGTTTATGTCTTTCGGGTGTTATGCAGAGGCTTCCAGGCTTTGATGCCCATGAGACAGCAGCAATAACTGAGGCCATCCTGGAGCATTACAACATACTCTTTAGTCAGGTTTGACAACACCACTGGGAGAGGACAGCCCTCTGGGAAGACATCACACAGAGAGTAAACATCTTGGGGAACCATGACTGCAAGTACAAACAGGTCAGGCACAGAGCAACTGATCTGATTCAGTATGCACGGTGATGGGGTGCTGTGGTGGCAAGGGACCATTCCGCTACTGGTGGCAGGCCAACCAGAAAGGCTCCACGTAGAGCAATGGAGGATCTCCTTGCCAACCTTGGGGTGGCCCACAGACAACAACAAGTACAAGGTGTAGCTGTCATGGAGGTGGGTGCCACCCAGGAAACCGGCGAGGAGCATCCAGGTAAGGCAAAAGTCCACATCAGTGTACTAAGGTTACATTCCAACTGTGTATTAACAGTCTTTAGATGCATGTGCCATTGCAAAATAGAGTACTGGGTGGGGTTTAGTAATGCACACATGTGTCCATTTCAGGGGAAGAATAACAAATAGTGTAATATTATAGTGTATACTATACCTATACAGACATGTAGCATTGCTCCTGGACCAATGGCTGTTGTGAAGCTGCTGACATCTCTCCCTCACAATACCTAGGTACCTCCCATCTAACACAAACTTGTAGGAAAAACCACCTTTAATAACAAAGCAAAGCTTTCGGGCAGAACCCTTCTTCAATACTAATACAATCAAGTCTGCATACTAGAAGCTTATATACAGGTCTAGAAGTCACATGATTAGCAGCCAAGAGTCATGTGACAAACAAGTCTTAAAGTGCAAACAACATAATAAAACTTTAAAAAAAATCAATTAATAATATTACGTAATCTAGTTAAAATTGGTTTTAAACTGACTTTGCTGTTAATTCCTGGATGTGAATCAGCAGCTAGTCTTAAAATCCATTCAAATTCCTTAGTCTCAAGGCGATTATTCAAATCTCCACCTCTGGCACTAGGACAATTAACGTACCAAGAGCTGCCTTACTCAGAAGGACACTCCAAATCACTCGTGAATGTGTAAAATTGTAATCCAAACCCAACGATGAGTGATGGAGTGTAACAGATCAAATAACTAGGAATAGTCCAGAAATAATTCAAAGCTTTAATCCACAGTATTGTAAGGCACAAGTACAATACACCACAAGTTGCAGTTGATAAGCGCTTTCACCCAAAAATGAGCTTCATCAGATCAAATCACTGCTACCATATTTACAACAGCTAACTTCCATAAATATTTACATTACAGTAGTATGCACGCTCCACATATTTTCAGAAGTGTGGTAAAATCACAATTTATTAGGACAAGTAGGCTCAACACAGATGATGATGTATTCAAGTTACAACTGGATGATTTGATAGTCGAATTTACCTCGAGTGGTTATGATGCCCACCTACTTAATAAGTCAAGAATTTATATTTTAGAGGATAGGAAGACTTATTTGAAACCTATCAGCTTTAATCAAGGGCAGGATATTTCGTTAACTACATCCCAGAAAAATAATAACAGCAATAAAGAGATGACTTCAGTTAGATATATGACTACTTTTAATAGAGGAAGTCACCTGGTTAAACAAATTATCTCAAGAAATTGGATAATTTTATTAGCTTCAGATGAAATGAAAGCTATTGTAGGTGATAAGCCATGCTTCTCCGATAGAAATATGAAGACTATCAAAAGCTTATTGTGTTATAAAGATTTTTATAAACCTAAGCCTATGACGTTGGCTACTAAGCATGGAACTTTTCAATGTTTTAATTGTATTGCCTGTGCACAGATGTTCGGTAATGGTAGTGACATTTTCACACACCCTAGCACTGGTCAAGTATTCAATTTTAAAATTTCAGCTACTTGTAACACTTCAGGTGTTATCTATTTGGCTACATGTAAATCCTGCACTTCGTTCTATGTAGGAAAAACTATTCGTAAGCTGAAAGATCGTGTTATTGATCATAATTCAGATATCAGACGGTGTTGTGAAAATAATGCACTATATAAGCATATCAATATTCATGGCTCTGAACATTCTTTTAAGTTTAGAGTTATTGATTTTAATTGTCCTAGTGCCAGAGGTGGAGATTTGAATAATCGCCTTGAGACTAAGGAATTTGAATGGATTTTAAGACTAGCTGCTGATTCACATCCAGGAATTAACAGCAAAGTCAGTTTAAAACCAATTTTAACTAGATTACGTAATATTATTAATTGATTTTTTTAAAGTTTTATTATGTTGTTTGCACTTTAAGACTTGTTCGTCACATGACTCTTGGCTGCTAATCATGTGACTTCTAGACCTGTATATAAGCTTCTAGTATGCAGACTTGATTGTATTAGTATTGAAGAAGGGTTCTGCCCGAAAGCTTTGCTTTGTTATTAAAGGTGGTTTTTCCTACAAGTTTGTGTTACTTGCTCCACGTTTTGCAGCTGGTTTTTTGGTCTACCTCCCATCTACACGAGGCCAGCAGCCTGAGACCAGTAAGTATGAGATACTCCTGTTCTGGCTTACCAGTAGCCCAGGCATTTTAAGGTCATGCATGTGGCCATGCAATGAACTGTTATAGTCAGCAAATTGTATGTATCTGCAAGATCACCTGTAGTGGGGTTCACTGCATGAAATAACATGGGCCTATTTGCATGAGATGTCACATATCAGTAACATAACTCACAAACTTGTTATTGCAGGACATCTGGATAATGATTGCCACAATGTGGGGACAGAGTGCCAATAGTAGTGATGTGTTGTATACAGTACTGTGATACAGTGCATATAAAAGGTGTACACACATGTCACAATGCCAGGTATTTGTGCAATATGAAAATGTGGGCACAATACACAAGACCAAAGCCGTGCAACCTGTCACGTGACCTATAATCTTATTCATATTATCTCATATTATACAGACAGAG
Source organism: Protopterus annectens (assembly GCF_019279795.1). Taxonomy (NCBI): domain Eukaryota; kingdom Metazoa; phylum Chordata; order Ceratodontiformes; family Protopteridae; genus Protopterus; species Protopterus annectens. The sequence continues at coordinate 1,561,580,782 of NC_056746.1, forward strand.
TTGCAAGTAGCACCTATAAATGTTCAACCACCTTCTATGAGCAGCACTAAAATTCTTATCTCTAAACTCCAAATCAACACCTATAAATCCATCTATATAATATGCACCTACCTCCCTCCAGGTAACAATATTAACACCCTTGAAAATATTCTTTCCTGGCTTTCAACTAACTACCCACAAGAAACATTGTCCTGGTTGACTTTAATATTGACTGGAATACCTGCATCTAAGCAAACCAGACTACCCACATAAACCTCTACGTTTTTTTCCCAAACTATAACCTCCCCTACCAGGATCCATAAAACTAATAACAAAGAAACTACTCTTGACTGGATATTGATAAATAGTCATCCCCTCTCTCATGAAGCAGGAATCCTTCCTGATGATGTCATTGACCACTCACTGACCTACATAACCAGGCAAAAGATCAATGCTCATAAACCAACCTTATATAAAACCATTCGAACCAACAAAAACTTTAACCCTATTAACTTCCAAACTGAACTGAAAGCATGTGACTGGTCACCCCTAAGACACCTCCAATTAGACGAGGCAGTATCCTACTTTAATACCAAATTCTTAGAAATCCTGGACTGTCATGCCCCATCCCACTCAATGAGAAATAGGACCAAAACTGCTCCATGGCTAACAAAACAGACAAGGCACAAAATTATACTAGAAATAAAATCTGGATCAAATGGAGAACAACTAAAAACCCAGCTGATCATCTAACATTTAGATAGCTAAGAAATGCTACCAAAAATCCATACTTCTAGATAAAGGAAACTTCTACCACAACAACCAGCAAACCCACCAATACAAACTTCAAATGTTCTGGGCAGGCATTAACAGACTCCTCCACCCAGGTCAGTCCAAATCTCCCACCCCAACAGGACCCACCTATGAAACTCCAAATCATATTGCAAATGCCTTTAATACCTTCTTTACTGATGCAGTCCAAAGTCTTGCCAAGTCACTACCTCCTGTTAGTTCAAGTTTGTCATCCTCCTTGACTACTTTAACCCCCTCATTTCATTTACAACCAGTCCCTACATCCCTTATCTGCACTCTTTTCTTAAACTAAAACCTTGTACCCCTTCAGCTGACCTTTTACCAGCAGAAAATCTACAGAAAGCTGCAGCAGTAGTAGCCCTTCCTGTTTCCATCCTTATCAATAGAACCATTACTGAAGGAACAATCCCATCTATCTGGAAAGTATCCCACATTATCCCACTGCACAAAGGGGTCAACTCACATGAACTCTCTAACTACCGCCCAATAGCTCTACTCTCTCCTTTAGCCAAAATTATGGAAAATGTATCCACCGCCAACTACTAGACCACTTACTGCAAAATAATTTACTTGCTAACTGTCAGCATGGCCTTAGGCCTCACCATAGTACCACCACAGCCCTCTTATCCTTTTCCAACTGTATTAACAATAACCAAAACAACAACACTCTATCCTCAGCATTCTTTATTGACCTTTCAAAAGCCTTTGATATGGTCAACCATCAACTTATTTTGAACATACTTAAGTCTCTCTCTCTCTAGATACACAGGCTTTACAATGGTTTAAATCCTACCTTGAAAATAGGCAACAGGCTGTGTTTTGGGAAAATAATCTATCCTCTCACCTTCCTATTACCCTGGGATTCCCCCAAGGTTCTATCCTGGGCCCTCTCCTTTTCTCAATTTTCATCAATGATCTTAATCTAATCATTCCTCAAGCAACATGTATCCAATATGCTGATGACTCCACACTAATATGCTCAGCTACCTCTGCACCTCAACTTCAGGCCATTACACAAACAGTGCTTAACACAGTAGAAAAATGGTTCTTACAGCATAGCCTTCTCCTGAATCCTAAAAAGACAAAACTACTACTCTTCACTCCCAGACAAAGGTTCCCCCCAATTGACTTCACAGTTATATCCAATGATGGCATCATTATATCTCCTGACCCAACTACCAAGCTCTTAGGGGTAACAATAGACCATAGTCTTAGCTTTGACGCACATATTAACACAACAATAAAAACAGTAAACAGAAAATTAGGCTCCCTCTATAGGATTAAACCCTTCCTAACTCCAACAGCTAGAACCACTATTGCCCACACCCATCTAATTTCCACCCTCCTCTACACCTCTCCCATCTATACCAACCTATCAAAACACAACCTTAACAAACTAGCTACCTCCTACAACAATATTGCCAGATTTTCTACTGGTTCCTCATATAGAACTCACCAGTGTCAAAACCTTAAACACCTAGGTTGGCTAGCACTTCATAATCAACTTCAGTTTCAACAACTTATTATTGCCCATAAGATCCTCTGTCTTCCTAAGAATACTCCTATACTTACTAGCCTTCTTACCCCCTCCAGTAATTTGACAACCCTTTGCTGAGTCAATAAAGTACTGGTATCTACAGTCAAATCCAAAAATAAGGCCGGTGATTCTCTGTTCACCAGCACTGTTGGCAAATCTGGGAACCTGCTTCCCATGAAACTCTCATCTCTCACCTCAGCAAAACTGTTCAAAAAAACAACTCAGAGAATACCTTATTAACCACTGGTTATGTCTGTGTAGTAACCCAGACTAATCCTTCCACCACTTTCTTTGAACCCTACCTACATAACCTTTTGCAATTTAATTCCAGTTCTCTCTATGCCTTAGAGAGTAGACCTACCTAGTCTAATTTTTAGTCTCTACAACTCTCTCTTACACTCAATCCTCTACTAACTTTATACTTGCATAGATTGCTGCTTGCAGCATTAACTTGCTATTACATATAAAGATCTATATAGACTTTCATTATATTTCTTATTACATGCTGCCTTAAAGTTGCTATGCTACTATAGGATAATGGTCTGACTCACTGCTTAACACTGTACCTGGAGCTGCTATATTTGCTAGTGTATTTTTTTTTTTATTTCTCTTTCTTAATGGTGCGCCACTTCAAATTTGTTCATTGTTTAATCTCTTTTCTTATTATCTGCTACTTTAATACTAATTTTTGTCTATAAAACATTTGTATTCTTCACCTTAAAATAGTACTGCACCTCAATGTGTTACATTTTTACTTATTTGTCCCCGTAGTTGCTAATATTTTGCTTATGTGGAGCTTTTCTCCCCGGGCCTCTACTGAAAATGGACATATATCCAGTTAGACTAGCCTGGTCAACAAATGTAAAATAAAATAAAATAAATAAATAAATAAATAAAATCTGTACAATGCAAATGTGAAACATAACTCTGTTAGGGGAACATGTATGTGGATTGGTAACAGTCCAAGAAGCTAGATGCATATGTGTGGACAGGGGGAAGCTCATACTGGCGTATATCAGCATGTGATAAAACCACAGAAGTTGATCATATTGGGTACACACCTGCCATCAATCACAGACTCCTAGAATACCTGCAAATAACAGTCAGCTCATATACCAAGATTATCCCAACACAGACCCACAGTTGCTTGCTACAGGAATAGGTTTGCATACAGTCTAACATGCTGCAAAGGCATTGAACACTATGGACACATACACACAGCATTGCATAGGACATGGAACACAGTGCAGATAGTCATCAAAAGGTGTACAAGAGATGGTGTAACTCTGACATTCTGAAGAAGTGGACATCCCTACACATATGGTGAGAAAATCATCCCAGAAATGTCCATGGAGACATACAGCAACAGTGAAGGAGAATCAAACATCTTTGAAAAGTACTGGGTGTGTACTACATGTGACAACAATCTTCCATGGACTCCACGTGTCTTGGGTATAGGGTGTGTTTTGATGATGGCAGCTGTTCCTCACAACACACAACATTCAGTTCTGGGTAACGTCTGGACAATAATACATCAGGTTTTCAAAACGCAAGTGTGGAAATGTGTGAAGGTGTTATGAGACCAGGGTTGAAATCTCTTTGTCTACAATTTGGTCATATTAGTTTGGCACAGTAACAGCACTGCACAACAGCAGAACAACACTACCTACACAGTGAAGCAGGGTGATGGCAGTGTCCTGCTTTGGGTTTGCTGTCCACCAGCTTGAACTGGGACTGTAGCCAATTTGGATTGTATTATGACCATTTCCAAACACCAGTCCCTTGTGGATATGATCTGTCTGGTGTCTGACACATAGCTGTGGATTGGGAGGTATCCCAACATTGCACACAACAATGGGCCACACCCTACATCCAAATTAACAAAAGGATGGATTCACAAGAACACAATCAACAGTCTGCTGTGGCCAAGCCTCGGGTCACACCTACATACAAAACACAGTCTGTGTGGAGACCTGACTAGTGCTGTGCACAGGTGATGGCCTTGCAATTGGACAGATTTGGAGGTGTTTGGCAAGGGAGAGTTAGCAAACATTGCCATATCAAGATGTGCAATGCTGAGAAACACCTCTCCAAGAGGACTGAATGCTGTAATGAGAGTAACAGGTGCTTTACCAAAGTATTGGTTTATGGGTGTGCACCTTCTGCAAGCCAGCTATTGTAATACTAACATGTACAATATGCCACTCCTACCTGATATGTATGTTTCTCATTCAGAGTGCACAGGTTATATGTCATATGAATTGGTGTAAATCTCATGACAATATTAATGTGGTCTCATGTTATATGTCACAAAACCCTTGCATGTTAAGAGGGGTGTGTACATTTACTATATCCACTATAAGTTTGTGAAGTTGTCTGAGTAAATGCCCTTGTTTTCACATACATATATTGCAGGTTATGACAATTGGAAATCATAGTATGACATTAAAAGTATGGTCAACAATCCACTGGTCAAACCAGTAATATACCAGACCAACGTATGAGGTATGTGCAGCAGATGGACAGTATGACCCAGATATTGAAATAGTTCTGAAAGCTCTGTACATTTCGTAGTTATGTTCCCTAGGTTTTGCCACAGTGTTATACAGGTGAAAAGCAATGATGTCTACATGGGTGTAGTGTGTTCTAGGTGAAGGCTCAACACCCACTAAAGGCACTCACATATCCCAGTGGTGTAAAGTAGTAGTAAAACTAAGTTGAAAGGTATGCCCTGCATGATGTTGAGGGCCTGTCTAGAGTACATCTGTTGTGGTCTGAGTGTGTCTCATGACTGTCACCCTCTGCCTAATGAGAGGTCTGCGTAATGCCTGTGGGACACCTTGTGTGTGTGAGTGTGTGTGAGTGAGTGTGTGTGTGTGAGTGTGTGTGTGTGAATGGGTGTGTGTGTGAGTGAGTGTGTGTGTGTGAGTGAGTGCATGTATATGATAGAAAACTGTATAATGATGCAACTAATGTACATATCTTGTCTTTTTCCTCACAGGTGGGCATGGTGGTCCCAGTTCCTCCTGCTATACAAGTGATGTTAGCTTGTTTGGTGACTTTGACCATGATGACAACCATAGTGGGGCACAGTTGGGGTTGTCATGGGCTGCAGCTGTGTCACTGGTTGGCATTACACCTTTGTCAACCCCATCCCCACAGACAGTCACAATACCCACACTTTCCCCATCACCAGTGGCTACAAGTGAAGGACAGCTGGGTGCAGGCACAGGACATGCAAGTGTGGAGACTTTGGCAAGTGAGCAGCCAGTCACTAGTCATAGCCAGACTGCTGGCGAGGTCACACACAGGCAGATTGGCAGGGGTGATCGAAGGAGGATTGCTGCCTGTTCAGCACATGTAGCAAGTGCCAATGCGATAGTTATCATGTGCATGTTCCAGGCTGTAATGGATGATCAGGCATGTAATGAATGTAATACCAGACAATTGCACAGGGTTGTGGCAGAACATCTCCCTGGTGCTCATGGCTGTCGCCAGGACCTTGTTGCAGCCAGGTGTGAGGGCAATAAGATCATGGATAGATGGTTGGGTGAGATCAGGGCACTCATCAGC